>NC_135012.1:7582928-7885341 GCF_051020985.1 Nomia melanderi | reverse complement strand
ACTATCACATCAATCCTTATTTTCTGGTTTACATTAACACAAGATTAAAATCGTGCATCACAATGATCTATTAGAACTGAATTGTATGATATATTTTATTATTAAGATAATTCTAATATAACATTTATCTAATAATTTTCGTAAAAATAAGAATTAAATGGTATTTTATTTAATGGCAGGTTACATTTATCATGACTGATAATACCACGTTAGAAGACTTACTCAAGCTTGAATTGCATAAATATGAAGAAGAAGTAAAAAACATCGTGGCTAAATCAGTTAAAGAAATGGCAATGGAAAAAATTTTGAAAGAACTTCACGATACCTGGAGCACACTCGAATTTGGCAAGGAAATACACGATCGTACGAAATTGAATGTTCTAAAAATTGATGAGGAAACTATAGAAACTCTTGAAGATAATCAGGTAATATTTCAATTTTGCCTTCTCTCTTGAGCAGGAAAAGAGAAATATTAAAATAGACCAAATATATACAGCTTCTGACCAAAAATAATTGAAAACTAGTGTAGAATATTTGTTAAATATTTTTAGCACCTATTTTATTTATATTATTATTCTTAAGATAAACAAATATCTTTTTAATCTAAAATATACTTTCCTCTGGTATCTGTAGATTATTTATCTATTTTTTAAAATGAAAGATTATTTATGGAATGACCCAATGTATTTGACTTAAAATAATATTATCGTACCAATTAAATTGAAACAGGTTCAACTGCAGAACATGTTGGGTTCAAAATTTGTAGGATATTTTCTGGAAGAAATTTTGGACTGGCAAAAGAAATTAAGTAACGCAGACGCCATTATTAATGCCTGGTTCGAAGTTCAGAGAGCGTGGATGCATCTCGAAAGTATTTTTATCGGCTCGGAAGATATTAGGAGTCAGCTGCCGGAAGAATCAAAGCGATTTGAAAAAATCGACAAAGATTTTAAAGTACTCTTTCTATTTCTTCCGATTTATGTTACCTTTTTAGAAATCGTGGCCCGTAAATATGCATTAAGCATAAAAATTCGAAGAATCTAATTAAATGCATTTTCAAGGGTCTCCTTTTTTAATAGAATTACAATAGGTACATATTATCTTCAATCATTTACAAAATTATATTTCTAGATAGAGTTTTTAGATAGATTATTTTCTTTACTAAATCATCATACAAATTAAAAAAGAATTATTTTATTATATTTAGAATTCCCTCTGTCGATTTTGGTGTACCAGGTATATACATATAAGTAAAAATCAAAAATACTTCAAGTTTTTGACATGAATATTATTGTACAAATATGGATATTATTTTCAAACTTTAACCAGAAATATAACCAGAAATTAAACATTAATTTGCTGATTACTGACTTTAAGGAACTGTTGAGAGAAATGCTGAACAATTTGAACATAGTAAAAGCGACTAATCGTCCAAAGCTTTTGGAGAAATTGGAAGAACTACAGGTTCAGTTGAACGTCTGCGAGAAAGCTCTGGCGGATTATTTGGAAACGAAAAGGCTAATTTATCCAAGATTTTACTTTATTTCTTCGGCTGATCTTTTAGACATTTTGAGCAATGGTTAGAGAACTACCGATATTTTTTCATTTCTCATTTCATTGATATTCTTACAAACACTTCTTAATCTCAATTGCAAAGATTTTATCATGCAAATAAATGAATAAATTTTTCCCAAGGTAACAATCCGGAATTAGTTTGTAAACACTTGTCAAAATTATACGATTCTATTGCAAATTTATTATGGAAAATGGATGGTGACAAGCCGACGAAAACTGCTACGGTAATGGTTGCCAAGGACGGTGAAAAAATGACGATTCATGGATTGTGCGATTGTAGTGGGAAGGTAATTCTATTAAATATTTCTTTCCATATTACGTAATTTTATTATTTCAAAGAACGAACACCTGTATGTGTTAAATTAATGAAGAATTCATTATCATAAATTCTTAGTCCATATTTTTTGTTTTACTTCATGCTTCTTCGACTAATAACTTGTGCAAAACACTGTAAGCTTGAATTCCGTAATTTTTGTCTGACTTATCGTCATAACAATATTCATATTTATACATCGAAAAACACTTTAGGGCTCATTTTTCACCTTTTGTTCCAAATTAATTAATAATAACAGCCTCATTATTGCTATCATAGGGTAGTAATATAGAAAGAACATATTTCTATAAGACATACATATATATATATGATATATATTTATTTGTTTTTATATATGTACTCTATCAGGTAGAAAATTGGTTAAACAACGTGACAGATGCTATGAAGAAAACAGTTCGACATCATATTTCCCAAGCAGTAAGCAATTACGATGAAAAACCGAGAGAGCAATGGATTTTCGACCATCAAGCTCAACCAGCCCTGTGCGGAAGTCAAATATGGTGGACGACCGAGGTGAATATGGCTTTTCGGAGGCTTGAAGAAGGTTTTGAAAATGCATTCAAGGATTATCAACGGAAACAAATCAATCAGCTCAATGCCCTGATTGCGATACTTTGTGGGGATTTGGATCTTAGCGATAGAATAAAGATTATGACTATCTGCACTATTGACGTGCACGCTAGAGACGTTGTCGCAAAGATGATCGCAATGAAAGCGGAGAATTCTGCTAGTTTTCAATGGCAATCTCAACTTAGACACAGGTGAGAGGTCTTCAATTAAGATATCAGATTGATACACGCGGTTATGAATTACCATACATTTTTTGAAACATCGAGTCATTATTTAGTTGCAACAGAACTTTACTGTGTATTAATTTAATATCAATTTGACATATTGTTAACTAATCGTAAATATACTCATACTTGTTAATGTGTCGGTCAAAATAATTATTGAAGTACACGACTGTGTAGTTTCTTATCACAATATCGTTTATTATGTCGAAGAATGTATGTTTAATTTGCTTCTGTATCGGCAACATTTGAATCGTAAATTAGCATATAAAAATTTAGTACCAAATATCAATATATCGTAAATACCTTGTTTAAACAATTTAATAGAAAAACTATGAAAAAATCAATTAAGAAAAGAATCGATTAATTTTATCAACTTAAATTTACGGAACAGTACTCGTTTCTCAAATCAAGTCAAATGTCTCGTCGTATATATTTCTGTGAAATGTGAGAAATAGCAAGAAATGTTTCGGGTGGTCACTTCATCATTAATTGATGCAACCACTATAACATATAATTATGTGAGTTACGTGAATTTCCTTCAACGCAAGTTTCCTGGTATTAAATATTACGTAGACCGTAACAACTAAAACTTTTCCATAGACGTAGTATTTATTTGCCATCAGTTAACTATTTGTTTAAACTGTACGTTATGAGTTAATTTCTTTCGTACAAGAAAGTTAATGATTGTAAACAGGAGCCACGACATTTATAATCAAAATGAAAAGGAATCATAGAATAATAGTTATTTTCTCGATTAAAATATATTCGACTAGAAATAATAATTATACAACTATTATACAACTATTATTTGTAACAAAAAAATCTAACTTTTTAGTCATGCAATTATTTAAAGAATTATCTCGACATTTTATGATAAATATTTTCTACTGAAGTAAGAAACCAGTTTTAATCAGCGACTTCTCTTAATTTCTGGAGCCACTAATGTCTTTGAGGAAACGACTTGCAGGTGGGATGATAAAGCTCACGATTGCTTCGCCGATATATGCGACGCAACTTTTAGATACAGTCACGAATATTTAGGGAACGTCCCGCGATTGGTGATAACGCCGTTAACTGACAGATGCTACATAACTCTAACGCAATCGTTGCATCTTATAATGGGCGGAGCGCCAGCTGGTCCTGCTGGAACAGGCAAAACGGAAACCACGAAAGATCTAGGGCGAGCATTGGGTCAAATGGTATATGTCTTCAATTGTTCTGAACAAATGGATTACAAGGTAACGTTGACAGTTAACACTTAGGCAACCATCTAACAAAAACTATCGCTATAACTTTTCTCATTAACCCCTTGACCTACGATATCGTGTCGAGCTCATGGTAAACATTTTAAACTGAATTTGAGAAATCTGAGTGTTATCTACTTTTTTAAGGATAAATTAAATATTACTTTTTTATTATCAATCGCTAAGCTTTGGAGTAGACATAGAACAAGCATCAAAATTTGTTTCTTTTCTTAATGAATTATTAACGATTAAGTAGTTGTGTCTACTTCAATTGTTAATTTCATGTATATTATAGTATTAATAGATTAATAGATTATAGTAATTGGAATAATATAAATTTTTCAATACTGTACACGGTATTTTTTGTACAAACAAAATCAGTAAATATAAAATTATACAACCACTTTCGCTTAACGTTCTCCTCTTGTTCCATCTTCCTCTGTCTATTTATTAAATCCTAACGAATCATAACAAAGTATTATTACTTAAAAGTCACTTAAAATAAATATCAATGTATAATATTAATTATGTATGCAATTATGTGCATATAATTCTGTATTGAATTATGCAGTTGATTATTAAAGCTTGATGAAAGAAGTAAAAAACGTATTATCCCTAATTATTTCACGTTTATCTTCTTACAGTCTTGCGGAAATATTTATAAAGGGCTCGCACAAGTTGGAGCATGGGGTTGTTTCGATGAATTCAACCGCATTTCCGTGGAAGTTCTTTCGGTGGTTGCCGTACAAGTGAAATCGGTTCTAGACGGAGTGAAAAGTGGTAAATCGACGTTTTTATTCTTTGGTGAAGAACTGAATCTTGTTAGTACCGTTGGAATGTTCATCACGATGAATCCAGGATACGCTGGAAGAACGGAATTGCCTGAAAACTTGAAAACTTTATTCCGGTAAATACTGTTAAGGGATGATTTGTTGCTTAGCAAAACGACACATTGTTTTTTTTAAGTTTTCATTGGTTACATGTAATCGTATCGACGAACAGCAAATTAGTATCAAAAATGAGATGAGAAAAGATGAAAAGTGACCAATCAGTCCCTCATTCCTGAGTCTATGATCAAATAATCTTCTAAAGTTAAAAAAAACTACAAAGAAAAGTAATAAATACTAGTAGTAGTTAACAGATTCATGCATGAGAAATGGTCAGAAGGGAAAGTGTTTATATAATTATTTATTATTTTCTGTTTACTTAATTCATTAGTTTATTTTAGACATTTAATGTGTAGTTGTAGTAATGTACTTAGCAGTGATTAAGTTAAAGGATCACTAAATTGCAATTAGAAGATTGTCTATCTTCGAGCTCCTTCAACTTTGTAATAAAAATTCGTGCGATATTCTGTCCGGGCTCAATTTAAAGCGTAATTCTTCGTCTTCCTCCAAAGGCCTTGCGCAATGGTGGTCCCGGATTTCGATTTGATTTGCGAGATCATGCTGGTAGCGGAAGGTTTTCAGGAAGCTCGATTATTAGCAAGAAAATTTATAACGCTTTATCAGCTCTGCCGAGAACTTTTATCGAAACAAGATCACTACGATTGGGGTTTAAGAGCGATTAAATCGGTTTTGGTCGTTGCTGGGAAACTGAAAAGGGACGACCCGCAGAGAGACGAAGATCAGGTGTTAATGAGAGCGCTTAGAGATTTCAATATCCCAAAAATTGTAACGGATGATGTACCTGTCTTTATGGGACTTATTGGTAATTATAATCAGAGTTTTTTCATTCTCTTCGTGACACCAAAGGACTGACAAATATATAAACAAACGTCAGAGCGTTTAAATTTAAATTCATGGATAATTTTTTCTATCTTTTCAATTGTTTTTTAACACTTTAACACTTTAATATGATTAATATGTTAACCCTATAAAAATTTTGGCAATAGATTTTTTTAAGAATTAAGAATAATAACAATGCAACAAAGTGTTTACTTGCATAAAAGTATTCTGTTAAATTTAGGTGAAAGGGGTGAATAATTGAACTAAAATGTAATTTATTAAAAAATAATTGGAACATATTTAAATGTCAAGCATATTTTACATAATTATAATACAAAATTATGCATTTTTAATGACATTTACGTGGGTGATTGTTTTTAGAATATTTGATACATGAAAAATATTTAATCTACATTCTCTGGTTCACAAGATATTCCAAAAGATATATTTTGTATTCTAAATTTGGAGGATAAATACACTTCGATAAAAAAGGAAGTTAATAAAATATGTATTAAATATCTTTCGAAAAATTTTCCTTCGCATGTAGATCAAAATTGATATGTACAGGTTTCAATGAAACTTGAGTTAAAAAAAAAAAGAAAATAACTTGAGAGAAGTCTTTTTTATGGACTGTACGATACCATTCCACTAATTTCAAAACGACTTCCAGGTTAATTATACGCGAAGCACTTGTTATCCTCAACTATGCGTGAATTATTAACTTCTTACTTAAAATCGTTATGACCTATATACAAATTGATGGTAAGACGTAATACTGTAAATTAAACACTATAATTACATTCAATATAACATTAAATATAAATATAATAATAAGACAGAAAGTATATTAATTATAGTACAACATCATTATTAAACACTTGTTAACATAAATCCTTGATCCTAGATTTTTCTTTCAAACTTACCACACGTAAAGAATAAATAAAATATATATTAACCCTTTTTTTTAATATTTCAATCATTCATTGCTACAATAGAAACCCATTTTTTCTCAAGAAGATAAAATTAAATTTGTTTACATTATAAAATGCAATAAACTAAAATATTTAATAAAATTTTTATAAGTTTCTCCATTTCTCATATTAAGACAACGCTGATGACAGAAAATTACTTCCTTCTGTTTCACTTTGGTACGTCAGGTAATGAAAGAAAGAAATTGCGACAATAATATAGCCTACTCGTGTAAGATAATTTCATTTTAAGAAATTAAGATAATTTCATTTTAATTTTTTGACGCACTATTAAATTACAATTAACAAAAGTCACTCTCATTAGGTGATTTATTCCCCGCTTTGGATGTACCACGTAAAAGGGATATAGATTTCGAGATAACAGTTAAAGAGTCTGCAGTTGATTTAAAATTGCAACCAGAAGATGGTTTCATATTAAAAGTGAGTTTACAAATTTGAATGAAATCGGTAACCCTCGATTAATTGTACACATATCTTGACGAAATAACAAATTCTTCGAGACAATTTAATTCGACCTTTTCACTGAACTAGTAATTAATGGTCTATTAGATCATCCCACTAATAATACCATCTTTTATGTCATCTTCTAACGTGAATAATTAATACTTACGTTCCTTTATAATTGATTCTTATTTTTTGATTAACTTTTTTAACGCCATTTTCGAAAAAGCTCTCTGATGTTCTATTAAAAAATTTATAAGAAACATAATCCGTGACATGATCTAATAATTATTTTTACAATTAAATGAATCAGGTGGTTCAATTGGAAGAATTACTTAACGTTCGGCATTCAGTTTTCATCGTTGGCTTCGCGGGAACCGGAAAGACACAAGTTTGGAAAACACTGAATCGAACGTATTTCAATCAGAAGCTGAAACCGTATTACAACGATCTGAATCCGAAAGCTGTGACTAATGACGAATTGTTTGGTATCATTAATCCGGCCACTCGAGAATGGAAAGACGGGTTCGATATTTCCTATAAATATTTTAAACAAAATTACGATACATTTCTTAAATAATTTTCTGAATATAATTACGAGTTTTGTTAACTATATTTAATTTCGTTGATCATTTTATTCTTCTTTTAGATTGTTTTCAATGATAATGAGAGACCAAGCAAATATGACGGGAAATGATCCAAAGTGGATCATTTTTGATGGTGATATTGATCCCATGTGGATCGAATCTTTAAATACTGTCATGGACGACAATAAAGTATTGACGTTAGCCAGTAACGAAAGAATTGCATTAACGAATCAAATGAGACTTCTTTTTGAAATTTCTAACCTCCGGTAAACATTTTGCCTCATTATTTTATGGGTATTTGGTGAGATAAAAATATTTATTTCACTGAATATATGTATGTATATTTATTTGTTAACTTCAATTAATTATTATTTGATAAATATGAAAATGTATGACACTGGACGTAACGACTATCGATTTTTAAAGAATTCGTAGAAAAAGAGAAAAGTCTTGTAATAGAATTACATTTTTGACGCGATACTTTATATTGATTATGAATTTATTTCCTGTTAATAATAATGTACTTTTCTTAATATTAGAAATGTGTATTATCATATAATTAGTGAATGTTTATTTAAGTTTATGTTTTTCCTAAGTAAAAGAAATGGAAATTTAAACAAAATTCTATTGTTAAAACTTCTAGTAAATTAAAAAAATCGATCAAGTTTGAATTTTGTTGTTTAGAACGGCTACACCAGCTACAGTATCCAGAGCTGGAATTCTTTATATTAATCCACAAGACATCGGATGGTACCCGTAAGTAAATAATTATTTATAATTTTAATTTTATTAGACATTCATGTAATATTATATTAGAATATGTTTTTCATTTTATTACTTTATAATAATGGTTACAGGCCAAGTACAATTTATCACATTGGCTAACTAGTTTGAATGTAATCTTTATGTTCTGAAATTCAATAGAATATAGATTTTCAAACTCTGAACATGAATTTGATAACTAGGTTATTCTAGTAGCATTAGCTTTGAGAAGTCAACATTTATTGGAAAATCTTATTGACTATTTGTTCTTATAAATTATATCAAATTCATATTCAAAAACATTTTTTTATATTTTATTCAAATAGTAACTTGCAATGAAATAAAAAGGTTGAATTTTAATCATTAGTCTTAATATGTACGCGTTCTGATCATGTTAATTAAATATTTGTTATAAAAACTAAATTTATTTATTTACTTAACATCTTCACTTGAAAGTTCATTACTTCACTTTTTATTCAGAATAAATCTTTCTAACTAAAATTAAACTTACAATAAATCTGTACTATCTCAGAATATGATTTTCAATAACACGGAACGAATTCGTTACATCTGTATGACTTCTAATTGTCAGCCTCGTATATCATGGATTTCAATAACACGGAACTAATTAACCATGTTACTCGAGGGTTGACTGTAATATAATCGAAACAGATATCCATCTTAATGAGAGAATTGCATAAATCTTCGCAGTCTGGTTAACACCCGCTGGTTCACCGCCTATTCGAGTTCATTGATGACGAGACTAGGATACATTGATTACGACTAACCCAGACTAAAATAGGGAGAAAGGTTCAAACGGTTTCAAAAATGGCGAAGATGACTCCACGAACTACATAAAGTACTTCCTGCTTAGACACGGTTCCGTTTCTTCCTTGCACCTACGCCTTTCGCTGTAACCCGAGTTATTCGCGATTACGTTACCGCTGCGTGAGATGAAGATTACGATCTCTGCTCTGAACAGAACGTAACATTTGGTACTTTGATACGTCACGAGAATTATTGGTTTCTTATTCGTGTCAGAACGATCAATCTTCAAAGATTACACTGGTCAACAGGATTTTCATTACAGAAAGTTTAATGGGAGATCTTAACCCGTTGCACTCGAGACTCTCATTCGCCACTTGATTTCGTACAGTACAACTGTAAAACTTGATATTTAATATTATATTTCGTATAACGCATCAATTTGAGAAATGTTGAAATAAAATAGCTTTGTTCCTCAATATACGTGTGGTTTTTCTTCGAGTTAGTTCCTCAAAATATCGTCTTTATCTCGTCAGAAAACGTGAAAATATTTCTAGTGAAAAACGTCCGAGTACAAAGGGTTAATAGTATTTCTCATGCTGAATTCGAATATTCAATCCGCTATTCTCTATTGCTTACAGTTTTTGAAAGGATCAGTTTTGAAAAAGTACTCAATTTTTCAACTTTGAATATTTTTTGTGTCTTAATTATGAACATTTCTCAAACTTTTCTTGGGCAGTATTATTCTATAGCCCTTCCTGAACATAATGATGTAAATTTTAATAACATTATAAACATTTCAATATGTTTAAACAATGCTAAATGGCCAAACGACATCAGTAACACATCGATTTTTGCGGATATTTTTTAATTTATGTCAAAAACTAAGCGTCTATGATGATGTAAATGACGACGACTGATGACTAGGTAATTAAATACTTAGCAGTGATGCGCAACCCATAACCCAGTTTTTAAATTATTGCGATCTGCAGATCTTTCACGGTCTGCTTGAACAGATTTTTGTTTACATAACTTTCTAGGATTATATTTCAACGATATTATTTAACACGATATTTTCCTGTTTGCCACTGTTCGGCTAACACATTATTTACCAATAGCCGATTAATAGTTAAATCTAAAATATTCAATGTTTTATTTCTTTAGCATTTCATTTTTTTTAATTTAAAAAATTACAATAAGAAAACTGATATCGCATCAAAATGTTTAGCAACATAAGTAAATCTAAATCATTAATAATTAATTCCAATACCATCTATCATTATCATAAAAGGATAAGTGATATTACACAAAACTTTTAACATTTCTTTCCATAAGAAACAGAATTATGATTCGAAGTCTTAAATACCAAAAGAAAAAAACCACACGTCGGTCTCTCGTGAGTTTAATAATTAAATTATTCATTTGCACTTTTCGAATTTTAGATACCAAACCTGGAAGTCGCCATTGCGGCGACATTCGGCCGCAAAGGGTGAAGTATCACTAGTGATGTAAAAAAGAATTGATGTCTCAAGCTTTCATTTTATTTCATTCATTCCTAAGCGACAGTCGAGACCCCGGTATTACCGAGGAATTCAAGCATAAACTAGTCAGTCTTATATAAGCATCTGCTTAATTCGCACACCCGGCAGAGCAACGTACTAACAGTTATTTATACGATTGAGGGGAAGGAGAAATTTGTTGTTGCGACCCGCGACTAATATATGATGTTCCGTGCGACCTTTTATAGACGAAAAGTTGTGCATCACTGCGAAATAATTACCAATGCGACACAGCGAACATGACTATGGGTGTAGTCACTTTTAGTAACGTTTGTTATTGAGAGGCTATCGTCGCCTTCGATAAGACAAAGGTTAATGCTTTCTACCCTAACTTTCACTGCATTCGTATTACACACGAGGAAGAATGTAATCAGTGATTCTTGGAGACTCACCTTTCCCAACACCTGGGACGAAATAGCTCCAAACCTACTATAGTTAAAGGGTTACAGGTGTACCTCTGATTGTGTAAAAACATCCGTTTCTCAAAAATCTTATGTTCCGTTGATACAATCCTCCTAGAATGTTCTTTTTGCCTAGAATGTTTTAGTTGTAAATTCCTTGAACTACTTACCTTTTAACCCTTTAGGAAAAATACATTTATTTTCATAGTTGGTTACTTAGCACTAGAACTACCGTACTAGTCAAAATGGCTGGTTCCGATCTTTTCGTTTGGCAATTATTGATATCTTAAAAGCATAGAATATTCGAAATGATTTGAGAAATAAATAGTTTCACTTGAATACTATAATGAATGTTCGGAGAAACCAAAAATAATCTATTTTTACAATTTGTATAGAGGTTACATATCAGTTGTATTAATTGCTCGGTGGTTCTAGTGTTAACTTATTTTTAACAGGAGTAAGTAATTTTGTAGAAAATGTTCCAATTGTCAGAAAACTAGGTGGTTATTGGTATATTGATTTTACACTAGGGGGTTGACAACTAATCCACTGATTCGCATTTTATTGGTATTGAAATATGTGGTTTTAAGGCGATGCCACTGGGAATTAAAGAGTTAAGCTTCGAGTAGTCTGGGTTAGATAGGTGTGGTAACATGTAGGGAAGACTGGAGTGAGTTGATACATTTTTTAATTTTTAATTTTTTAATTTTTGTTCGATGTAATTATTTAATGAAAACTATGTTGAACTTATAATTTGAACCTTCCTCTGTATATACTGTAAATGACACTTCGAAAAAACATGGGAAAAGAATGGTGAAACATTTATTTGATGGAATCAAAGTATATCAACTGTACCTATAGCTTGATATATTTCTGTATATTATTTCTGTTTTCGTAGGTTTTCGATGTATTTAGATAAATGAACACTTTTTTGTAGAAAATGACCTGCTGCATCGAATAATGTAAGAAAAATTACATGATTATACCTATAAACAATAATACATAGTAAAAATGAAGTGTCCCAAATTACTGTCCTCTGAAAACAGAAAAATTCCATTAAAAACCTTTTTAATACAGCAAATGTATAAAAAATGGTAAAGATATTAATATTAAAGAAATAACTTTAAAAATTAAGAAAAAATAATTGTAAAAATATGTTTAAGAAAATGGTTTTATTTTTACCATTTTTTGGTCATAGAATATAATACATGTAATGACGATTGTTACGACTCTTATATTATCGGAATAAATTAAATTATATTTGTTTCACAATGAATGCAGATTTACAGTCAGCTGGATAGAGACGAGAGATCCTTCCGAGAGAGCAAATTTGACGATACTATTCGACAAATATGTCCCGCCGTTGGTAGAAGTGATGAAGCACAGATTTAAAAAAATCACTCCGCTGGCAGATATTTGCCACGTGCAAATGCTTTGCAATTTGTTAGATTGTTTCCTTACGCCGGCAAACGTGCCACCAGACTGCCCGAAGGAATGGTACGAATGATATTTGGCATCGTCAAATAACCGAAAGTAAAATTTTGCTCTGATGTGAACGTAACTTGTTCGTTTCATTAATTTGTCGATTTCCTTTATGACATTTGAAAAGGCACGAATTGTATTTCGTATTTGCTTGCATTTGGGCGTTCGGATCAGCAACCTTTCAAGACCAATTAATCGATTGGCGAAACGAGTTCAATAAATGGTGGCAAAATGAATTTAAGACGATCAAATTTCCAGCTGGAGGGAATATATTTAATTACTTCATTGAAGAAGAAACGAAAAAGCTGTTGCCTTGGACTGAGAAGGTGCAAACCTTCGAACTCGATCCCGATACACCTTTACAGGTCTGTTTAAATAATCTTTATTATGAGAAAAGTGAATTAAAATAAACAATGAAAAATTCTAAAATTATTACTCTTTCGTGATAATGAATTACTGCAATAATCAGTAATTTATTGATTTTTTTATAAAAGATCAGCATTGATCTTTCAATTCTAAAAGTGATTAATAGGAACAAATTTAAATGGCAAATATTGCATTCATATTTTCTTATTTTCAGTTATATTTCCTACTTTGAATTCTTTAAACAAAGTTTCCTCTGTTTTGAACAAGTGCATACTATTATCTCACACGAAATTCTTTCTATCTAAAAATTTATTAAACATTCTTTCTCATTCAATACTTAAAAGAAGTCACTTAAATCCTAATACAAATAATCTCATACTTTACGAATAGCTTTCATCGATACCTAATAAACTTCAGTAATTTATGTACAGTTTAAAACTAATTCAAATCTAATTTAACCCTTTATGGGCCGAATTTTGTTTGATGATTATAACAAAATTTATGTAGCATGAAATTAATAAATATTAACATATAAACACAAATTAACAATGTATTCGATAGTTTTAATAATTTTATTAAAACGAATATATCTTGTAACTTTGAAGTTACAATGACGTTGAACGTAAACGCCTGTGTGTACAAAAGTTTAAGTTGAATAATTATTCAATGCAATTCGTCATTTTGCAATAAAAAATTAAATACATCAATTTAATCCAGTATATTGATGTGAGACTTCAAAGTCACACGGGCCTGTAGAGGGTTAATTATAGCCTAGCTTATCTAATACTGTTCACTATCAAAAACCATTAATGTCAAAACGAAACGTCCCAGTTTTATGTGACAGGTAGGATGTGGCAATAAATCGATACTTCCTGTTTCCTGTTAGATCAAATTTTTATTTTCACGATTATATAAAGTGTAATCAGTGTTCTAACTTATTGGATATTTTCATAAGTTATTATATACATTTCGTCGTGCCGATAAAGATTTCTTACTTTCAAGACATTCTTCTGTAATATAACGTTACGCAACTTCCTCTCGTTTTAACCTGCAGACATTTTCTTTCGAACACTTTTTCCTCATTTTCTAGAATCTTGCTAAGTTTATACGCCTCATTTGGTTCATCTTACAGCATTTCTGTCTCATCCTGCAAAACTTTCGCTTTCCCTAAGTTCGGTGCTCGCTCCCACGCTCTTTTCCCCACCAACTTTCTCATTCCATCGCATACCCATATATGTATGTATAAACAGTACAACATGTATTTTGCAGTTAGGTCTCGATTAAAGTCATTAATGAATCACAGACATTGGCCAAATTATTCGAATACTTGGAACATAAGAATTGCTTCTAATTATTTCAAAAATATACAACAAAAATTGAAACCATGAATTCGAAAACAGCACTAGTCGCCCAATCGACATTTCAAGAAAATCAATCTTTCTTCTCATCTTCGTTCATTCATTCATTTGGCATCTATCTTATTGATTCCTGCTGCAAGTATTGACTTATAATGTAAGATAATTTGACAATTTTTGCAACATAATGTTAAAATCAAGGGAGTAGCAAAGAA
Source organism: Nomia melanderi (assembly GCF_051020985.1). Lineage (NCBI taxonomy): Eukaryota > Metazoa > Arthropoda > Insecta > Hymenoptera > Halictidae > Nomia > Nomia melanderi. The sequence goes on along the minus strand of NC_135012.1, from coordinate 7,870,745 downwards.
ATTAAGCTTGAGTTATATAATATATCGCTGCAGATTTTCTCTAAGATAGAGTCAATGGTGGCCATAACTTTTTGATAGGGAACTATATATATATTTTTCTGAATCGTGTACATTTTGTGCAATTTCAAAATTTCCGCGAGTTCATAAACATCCGTGGAATATTTATAAATTTGATTTTAAAAAGAAATTCGTTCCACAGTCCACTCTTGTGCCTACCGGTGATACGGTGTACTTGCACTTCTTCCTGGACATACTCATCAAGAAAAGAGTACCAGTAATGTTAATAGGTGCCGCAGGTTCAGGGAAAAGTGTAATCGTTGCTGAGAAATTGAGTTCTCTTCCTGATGATTACAAGATTGCAAATGTGCCTCTTAATTATTACACCACTTCTGGTACTAGATGCATCCTTTAAATTGATACTAATTACCTATTATCCTCAAGACGGAGTTTTATATTTTGAAAGTCGTTCCACTGTGTTCTCGATTAGATGTTATATTTATTGTAGAACCATATTATTATGTAACTAAAACTTAGGAAATAGATAGTTAGTATTACACTGGTATTAGTTAGTACGTACTATTTATTTATATTAACGTCAATTAATGGTAACATAATTTCAAATTAATTATAACAAAGTTTAATTAATTAATTGATTAATTAAGCATTACATTAAACATGAACGTAACTGTATATTATTTATTTAAGAAATGTTACAAAGCAGCATGGAAAAGTATTTGGAAAAAAAGACAGGTAGAAATTATGGACCACCGGGTATGAGCAAGTTAATATATTTTATCGACGACATGAACATGCCTGAAGTAGACACTTACGGCACTGTCCAGCCCCATACGCTTATTAGACAACATATTGACTACACTCACTGGTATATGAATATAGAAAATATTTTAAAATATAATATTATTTCTATAATATTATTTTTATAATACTATTTCTACAATATTGTTTTCATAGTATTATTCCTATAATATTATTTCTATACATATATAAAATAATAATCATTAACTGTTTGAATAATTAAGGTACGACAGAACGAAGCTGACTTTAAAAGAAATCCACAACACGCAGTACGTATCCTGTATGAATCCCACAGCAGGAAGCTTCACGATAAACGCTCGTTTGCAAAGGCACTTCGCTGTTTTCGCAGTCAAGTAAGTTACAGGATGTTCAAAAATATATGTCGCGACCACCACCACATGATCTACACATTGCACTTGATGGAAAAATATGGAGAAAAAGTGTTTGCAAAATTCATTTTGACATGGAAAAAAGTTTTGCTCATTGCGGAGATAAATTTGAATTTTTAATTGAATATATTGAATAATATTATTCAACATTATTCAAAATGAATTTATAATTGTCACAACAAAAATATCTCGTTTTCCTGTAAACTTCGTAATGTTTCGAAGATATAATTTTTGACATTTTATTAAAATATCTAACTTTAGTAGATCGATTTATTAAAGTAAATAGTATTATGTAATATTTTCATTTACATATTAAGAATGTAATTCATAATTGCAGCTTTCCATCCGAGGATAATTTAATCAGGATCTATAGCCAAATGCTGGAGCAACACCTAACGAATCCTTTTAACAAATTCAACGCGTCGCTAACAAACATTTCGGAGTCCTTATTAGCGGCAGCACTATTCTGTCATAATAAAATTTCAAGCACGTTTTTGCCGACTGCAGTTAAATTTCATTATGTATTCAATCTACGTGATCTTTCAAATATATTTCAAGTAAGAATCCTATAAAATCAATGAAACGAATATATAATGCGAATACAAATCGTAGAAATTTATTATACACATTGTTCTCTTTGTTTTTCACCCAATTTCCTTTTTTATATACTTACTTTCTTTCAATAATTGTACAATACTGGTATTGTAAATTTTTTATAATGTATGGGTATCATGTAAAACAATAACAGTAAGAGATATAGTACAATTAAACTTGAATATCTAATACATGAATTTAATCGAAGTATATCTTAGTAATTTTAAATGTATTTTGTTACTAAATATATTTTTAATTCAGTAATAATATTAAAAATTAAGGTTGATTATACATTTAACAGTAGAACTATTGAACGTTTAATATGATTAATATTTAATCCTCATGAAAATTGTAACAATATATTTTTTTCGGTAGCTTCATATATTAATTATAGTATTCAAGTGAAACTATGTATCTTTAAAATCAATTCACGTATTTAACACTTTTGAGATATCAATAATTGGGAAATAAGAAAATTCAGAGTGCAGTAGTTTTAGTGTTAGTTATACGTGAAAGAAAAGTTTAAAGGTAATGTAGAAACATAATAATTTTCAAGGGTATTCTCTTCGCTAATGGTGAAACCGTACCGACACCGAACCATTTAATAAGATTGTACGTCCACGAAGCAACGAGAGTATATTCTGATAAATTAATCAACGCTGAAGACAAGAACACATTTCAGCAATTATTGAAAGCATCACTTCTGAAACATATATCTGTAAGCTTTTCGCTAGAAATTAAATATTAGAATAACATTCAACCACAGTCTTTTCCCACGCACAATAAACTAAATGTTACTGTATAGTATATTTTACCAATTTAATATTCATATCTTTATTCTAAGGAAATGGATGAAAATATTATATATTCTGAGCCAATAATATTTTGCCATTTCGCGGAGGGAATCGGTGAACCGAAATATATGCCAATAAGAGATTGGCAACAATTGACAAAATTGTTACAGGAAGCTTTATATAATTATAATGATCTGGTATGTGAATATGTAAATACCAAGGATATTTATGAATACCATGAACGTTGTTCAAATTTTAAAGTTTTCCAAAATTCATTAGGCAATCTTTGTCATTTTCATGTGCTGCGCTTATTGTATTATTAATTTTTATTTTGGAATAGGTAGCAGCAATGAACTTAGTACTATTCGAAGATGCAATGTACCAAGTGTGTCAAATAAATCGTATTTTAGAATCACCAAGAGGGAACGCTCTTCTGGTAGGGGTTGGAGGAAGCGGAAAACAGTCTCTTTCTTCTCTTGCATCTTTTATTGCAGGATTAGAGGTATCTTTTTCAAAATTAAATTGTAATATTTTATATAGTTATAACGTTTAATTTCTGTAACGCAGTTACATGTAGAATCAAATGTTATAAACTTTTCTTTTAATATTTCACACTAGTAAAGACAATGTAATGAAGCTCTTTGAGTTGAGAAAAAAAGAGAAAACTCACATTACAGACTCAATTAACCAATTATTAATTAAATTGTAATTTTTACGAAACATTACAAAATTTTGTATTAATAAGAAATACATGAACAGTAGAATTTTCAATAAAATAATATTAAATCGTACGAAGCTAAATCAGAGTTAACCTTAAATTTCATTAAAAATTATTGTTTCGATCTTTCCAAAGAGAAATTCGGCAGCAATCTTCCAGAATATTTAAAGAATGTGAAACTAATTCACAGTAAGCTTATATATTCCGAAAAAAAAACATTGCAATCTGCAAACTTTCACGAATTAAGTATCGAGTATTTAACAGGTTTAAAAAGTTATAAATCACTCGCAGTTTCTTAAATCCAAATTTTTAGAAGTCTAGTCTACTACTTTCTGTTCTTGTACAGGTTTTCCAAATGCAATTAAAAACAGGATATTCTATAAATGACCTCCGAACCGACTTAGCAGGTCTATACTCGAAGGCAGGATTAAAATCAATCGGAATAACATTCTTGATGACTGATTCTCACGTTGCCGATGAAAGATTCTTAGTCCTAATAAATGATATGTTGGCCTTCGGTGAAATTTCAGAATTATTCCCGGACGAGGATATCGATAACATAGTGAATGCTATGAGAAATGAGGTAATAATGAACTTGGATGAACATAAAGCTAAATTTGCGTACCACAAAATTATGAAATAAAACATATAATTTTGCCACTTACAGTGTTTTTTTTATAAAAGCTCTTCAATTTATGAATCTTCAAACTTATCGATTAATTTAGGTAAAACAAACCGGTATGATGGATACCAATGAAAACTGCTGGAAATTTTTCATCGATCGTGTTCGAAGTCGATTAAAATGTATCCTTTGTTTTTCTCCTGTTGGTTCAACATTACGGAACAGAGCCAGACAATTTCCTGCGATAGTGAACAATACTTCGATCAATTGGGTACAAAGTTGGCCACTAGAAGCTTTGAGATCGGTTTCCACTAGATTCTTAGAAGTAAGAAAGTTGTTTGTCGTTTTGTAAAATAATAACTAAATAATATATTAAAGGACAGAAATATTCAGTCATAAATAATACGTTTACTGATGCTTCTTTCTAATTTTAAAAATTAAGATAAACAGAGCTTCTTTTAATTTAAAATGTATTCTCCTTCATTATTTATAAACTATAGCTACATAAATTAATAAATGAGTAACGTATTTAAAAAAGACAGAACTACTCGGTCATAAATAATACGTTTATTGATACTTCCTTTATTTTTGAAAAGTAAGATAAACGGAGCTTGTTTTAGTTTAAAATATAATCTCCTTTAGTATCTACAGATTTTAGATAAAATAAAAGTTTTGTTTACCTTAATATTTAAGAAAGGAAGGAAACAGAGAAACTTCATTATTTAAAGGATGACCCATTATTTATACATGATTACAATTAAAAATGAAAGAATTTTATATATTTGTAATATATGTAAATACTTGGTTTCTCTTTCTGCATGAAAATGAATAAAATACTTTCTTCAGGCGTTCTACGTCAATTATAATTTTTTCCCGATTAAATATGTTGCACACAAAATTCTGTCTGACACTTCGCGACCAAGAAAGATAATTATCGGTGTGATCTCAGCCAAGTGTGGAAATGAAAGGTGAGCACGTGCGAATACAATGAGCGCAATTCCTCATATAAGTCAGTTTTAATTATACATAGTTTAAATAATTGTTCGCGCGCGTTTCTTGAACGGAACAATCGTGTATTCGCACGAGGCTGAATCATATATTTATAAGTTTTGTAAAAAATCATGCATTAAATAATATTGTATGTACACAACGATAAATACACATTGATTTTTATATAAGTTTTAGTAATTCCATTGCATACAATATTTTACATTAACAGTTATCGGTGTATAAACTATTATATGCTAATGAATACTTCTCAACCAAAGATTCTATAAATTGTCCATGCTTCTAGACTTATTTTTCGATTACAATATAATTGCTTGTTATTATATTGTAATTTTTCATTACAATATAGTACTAAAAATATAATATTAATAATACTAAAATTAATTTTTTGGTTACAGTACACTAGTATACCGATTTGCTGGTTTGATATTCGATATATTAATTGATTCGTGTTCTCATATTATTGAAAAAAATAAGTACGAAGTTGGACTTCCAGTCGATTTATTACTTCATTATAGTTAATTAACCGTTAATTAACTTGTCGCTTCTGTATTCATCTAAAATTACAAAATAATTCACTTCCTCTATTTACGAACGAAGATATCGCGAAACAATTCACGATTTCATTTTCATTAGCATTAAATGAATATTTGGATTAATTAACAAGATTATTCCTGATAAACGTATTCATATTATAATATATTTATACGTTAGTTGATATTGCTGATACGCTCAACGTCATTTCGTCAATTCAAATTATTAACACTTATTGATTTCAGGAATTAGAAGAACTTCCGAAACCATATAAGAATTCAGCGTCCATATTTATGTCGTTCGCACATACCAGCGTCAACGATATTTCCGCATTGTATTTGCAAAACGAAAGAAGATACAATTATACAACCCCGAAGTCATTCTTGGAACAAATCGCTTTATATTCGAAGTTGCTTATAGAGAGAACTTACGATATAAAAGCAATGATAGAAAGATTAAAGAGTGGTCTTGAAAAGTTGAAATCCTGCGCTGGTCAAGTAATTTTTTGAAACAATCTCACTTACAGTAGCAATAACATACAGTTATTATAGTAACGAATACAGTTCGTACGGTTTTGTTGCTGGCAATTAATTGAGGACTAATTTCAATCGGTATATCACTAGTTTAACACATTTTCCACCACACTTGTGTGATATTTATGTAAAATGTTTTATTTGCTTTATTTGCTATGTTTCGAATGTGTAAAAATTATATGAATAACTTGCCACATGAAACAATCGCAAAAATGTATTAATGAATGAAATTGGAAATTGAAAATTATTCTTGAAACTTAATTCCTGCATATTATTGTTGCAACTGTGTATCTTATATAATTGAGTATACTAATTAACCATATAACACGTTACATTGCATGTTTAGAAAGGATTTACTCCTTTATTATTTAATAATTAAGTTATTTCATCATTCGTTTGATATATTCTCATAATCAGTTAGTTTATCATTATGACAGAATTACATACAGAACGTACAAACATTCAGTAATTACAATTATCACGCATTGAAGATATATAAAAATATGCCCAATATTTACCATTTCTAATATTTTATAAGAAAAAGTGAATGAGAGAATACAATATCTCAGTAATTTTTTATTCGAAATCATTAGAATATAAAATCTATTCTAATCTAATAATATTATCTATTATTATCTAGATTAATCTATTTATCTATTATTATTTTCTATATATGTTTATTATGGTACCCCTTAAATCCATGAGATTATTGTATTATTAAATTTACGAACATCAATACATTATTAAAAACTGAAATCAGTATACCTTAAGATTCATTAAGTTTTCACTAATAGGTAAGCGAGTTGAGAGTTGTCTTAGCAGCTCAAGAAATTGAACTAAAAAAGAAGAATGAAATTGCGGACAAAATCCTTGCAGAAGTTCGGGCCGAAAACACTAAGGCTGAAGCTGAAAAAGCCATTGGTACAAATTCAGATTCTACTTAAATGCATTATAGTTATAATAAAATAAATGAATTTAAATCAACTCTGCGGGTCAATATTGCTAAAGAGGATATTGTATTGAGAATATTTACAAGCAACATTCCAGAAGATTTTTTTAACCCTTTACGCCATGGTTTATTTCTAAACCGTGATCGATACAACTAGTTTAGTAGAAATTATTTACTTTATCACTAATTTACCAAGAAAGGAAAAAATGTTGTTACTTATTCTATATCTACTCCAAAGATTAACTATTGCTAATAGACAAGTAATTTAATTTATATTTAAAAAACATAACTGACCCTTCGATTTCCCAAATTCAGTTGGAAATTTTCGTCACGAGTCAAACATGATATTATAGGTCAAGGGGGTTAACATAAGTAGAATAAAAATTTTGGTCGCTCGCAGTATCCGCCGAAGAAGCTAAAATAGCGGAAATAAAAGAAACTGTAGCGGAGAGACAAAAACGATGCGATGAAGATTTAGCGAAAGCAGAACCAGCCGTTCGACAAGCGGAAGCTGCTCTTGACACTCTGAATAAAGTACATCATTTTCCGTAGTAGTATAACACATGTTTCTCGATTAATAGCTGCTGCTAATTAAGGAATAACGAAATATGTTATTTCTCAGTCATGAATCAAACTTTCACAGAGCTGGGAAAAGGTTTATTTTCAAGTTGTTTCAATGTTTCGCGTCTTTGTCCCGCTTTCTAATTCGTTTTCCGCTATTTACTTTTGTTTTCAAGTAGCATTCTTCGGTATGTGATGACTCTATGATGGAATTGAATTTGTTGTCAAAAATATGTGATACGAGATATGTGGAGCTTTTGCTAATTTTATAATTCAGCATTCTAGAAATGTATAGCTTAACAAGAATCGCAGTGTTTTTAAAAATATATGAATTACCATTTCATTTATGCGCAATTATGTTACACAGAAGTATCATGTTTTGTGAAATTTTAATTATAAATTATACAAACATAACAGATGTATTGAGACATTTTGCAACATAATTGAAAAATCTTGTACATGGTTCTCATGTGCTTCAAATTATTATTTAAAAAATGCTAGCACATTATTTTATCATTTCTTCATTTGCATCATTTTTGCATTATACATATATTTAAAATATTATAATATATTTTCTATATATTATAAATTATATATAAATTTGTAAATTATAAATTATAAATTATATAATATATTACAAATTGTATATAAATTTATAATACACAACATAAAACTCAAATTACATGGATATCCTAATATTTTCGCACCTGCAACTGTAGCTGCCACATTATTAATGTAATTTAAACTTTACAGAATAATTTAACTGAACTGAAATCCTTTGGAACACCGCCAGACCAAGTAGCAATGGTAGCACAGGCTGTATTAGTCTTGTTTGCTCCCAGAGGACAGATCCCTAAGGACAGAAGTTGGAAAGCATGTAAAGCAATGATGGGACATGTTGACGGATTTCTCTCGCAACTACGAAATTACGACAAAGAAAACATACATCCTGAAATCGTTAAAGCCATTCAAGCCTACATCAATAACAAAGGTAAATAAACAAGACTATCATATAGCATGAAAATTCATAATTCATAATTCTTAATATATTTATTTAACTCATTAAGACACTCATTGCATTAACTATTGTAGGGAAATATTTTTTACACCAAAAAAGATTGTGTTTATCTTAATTTTTAAAAATAATGAAGTATAAAGAAATTCTTTTATTTATGCCCTAATAGATATATTATTAAAATTACTATGACGTTTTAAAACGAATTGAGAAATGTTCAAGAATATTAGTACATGAACGGTATATCACTTGTTTCACGAGTTTTTTAAACACATTTATATTTCATATAATATTATAAAAATATACCTTATTTGATTCGAAAGCGTGATACAATAATTCTGCGTTTGAATTCGTGTGAATAAATAGATGCATTAAACTATTCTAGAATTTGATCCTGAGATTATTTATTCAAAATCTCAAGCGGCCGCTGGCCTCTGCAGTTGGGTCAGAAATATCATGGTTTTCCATTACATTAACGAAACTGTGAAGCCACTGAGAGCTGCACTTGCGCAAGCTAATGCCGAGCTTAAGGCTGCAATGGACCACTTAAACGCTTTGAGAGCACGTTTAGCGGTAAATTTTTTATTTCAGAAATTGACCTTTCCTTGAACATTAAGGCTAGATAAATGTTAACTAAGTTTTTAGTTTTTAAAACGGTGTAATTTGGTTTTAAGCATCCAGCTTGTAAGAGCTATCTTATCTGTATACGGGTATAACGAAAATTGTCGAGTATAACACAAATAAATGTTATCGTTTCGCTGATGTAAAGAAATAATTATTATTATACGGTTAATGATTATTAATCATTACAATAAATTCATAGGAACTACAAAAAGTGCTCGATATCTTGGGAGAAAGAATGAATACAGCGTTACAGGAGAAACAGAAATGCCAGGATGAAGCTGATGCTACTGCATTGACAATTGATCTTGCAAATAGACTGGTCAATGGATTAGCTTCGGAAAAAATTCGGTGGAATGAAACCATCGAAACGTTAGTTTCAATTACTGTAATAATTTTAATAATATCATAAAACTAATAATTTTCATAATATCATAAAACTAATAACTTTAATAATATCATGAAACTAATAATTTTAATAATACCATAGAGGTATACGACTGCGTTATTAGTGTTATTTGTTGTTAAAATGCAATAGTAATTAATGACGGTATAATCCCAGTGCATAAAAACAATTTAGAAATCACAATTACTAAAATGAAACCAAATTTTCTATTGCTTGACAATGAGGATGTTTAATTTTTGTTAGTTGGTGAACTAGGAAATTAAGATGTTTAATTGTTACATACATGTAGGTTGAACGATTCAAGAGAAACTGTGCCAGGTGATGTTCTGCTTGTAACAGCATTTCTTTCGTACATGGGATGTTTCACACGGAAATATAGGCACGATTTAATGAACGAAAATTGGCTACCGTTTTTGGAGAATTTGCAAGTAAAAATACCAAGATCCAAGGACCTAGACATTTTGTCGCTGCTGTCTGATGACGCACAAATTGCCCAATGGAACAACGAAGGTTGTTATTTCTTTATCACCGCTTAATTTTGTAACAGATGTTCTTAAAATAAATCGCTCAAATAGCTTTGAATAAATTCCATATAACCGTGTAGAAATCATATAACTCAATAATTGTACACAAATCGAAATCGACCGTAATCAATGTTAACTACCATTGATATATAACAAATTTCAATGTAAAATTCATTATTTAAGGACTGCCAACCGATAAAATGTCATCTGAAAATGCAACAATATTAATGAAATCCTCAAGATGGCCTTTAATGATAGATCCACAGTTGCAAGGATTGAAATGGATAAAAAATCGATACGGAGAAGAATTACAAGTGCTCAGGCTCACTCAACCGAATTATTTAAATTTAATTGAAATTTCAATTGCGAACGGGGGAACGGTTTTAATTGAAAATATCATGGAAGCAATTGATCCTGTATTGGATCCTGTTATTAAGAGAGATTTAATAAAGAAAGGAAGGTACTATTTCTGTGTCGTCTGTAATATAAACACGTATAAATACAAACAACAGCAAATATTTATAAAAAGAAAATACATACAAAGATATGAAATTATAAAAAATTATTACAGAAAGCTTATTTACAATGTTAACATCGAACAAATCTTCATCAGTCGTTTAGATTAAACTTCACCTTAATGGAAAACTGAATTATTGTAAAATAACTTCATAATAGTAACTTACACTGCCATGTCTGAATTTACTATTGTCCATTTCTACAAAGAAATGAAAATTAAGTCATTCTTTTATTACTTTGTACGACTACAGATGTAATTAGCATAACAAATATACTTATACATAAGTAGGTTGCTGCAAAAGATTCGGAAATCCGCCATTTCTAGCGTTGCCATTCAATTGTTCGTCATTTTCATAGTTTCACATTTTTAAGTAGAAAGTGCTGACACAACACAATGGAAAATGTATTGATGTCAAAGGAGAATATTTTGAAAAACAATAAAACCATTAGTACAAACTTATTTGCGACTTTTCTCATACTTTTCCGAAACTATTGCAACAACCTACGCATAACGGAACGTATAAATGTACAACAGAAACTTTACACAATTTGAAATTTATCTCGAAGGGCCATCAAAATCTGGGACAAGGAAATCGATTACGATCACCGATTTCGGCTGATCCTGCAAACAAAGTTGGCAAATCCTCATTACAAGCCGGAGATACAAGCGCAGACGACTCTTATCAATTTTACCGTAACGAAAGACGGTTTAGAGGAACAACTCCTAGGCGATGTTGTCAAAGCAGAGAGGCCTGATTTAGAAGCCAAAAAAGCTGAGTTGACCACGCAACAGAATACATTTAAAATTACATTAAAGGCACTGGAAGATGATCTTTTGCACAGGTATTGCATTTTGAAGTTGTGTTTCACTCGAGTGATTAAAATTACTCGAATAATTTTTTCGTGACCCTAACGAGTTAAAAGGTGTTCAATTTTATGTCTACAAACTGAACAAATGTAATCTAAAGAAGTGATAAAAGTAACCAGTTAACTATGCCTCGCAAAGTGTATACGCGTCACCTTGAAGCTCAAAGTAACACTAATTTTTTCAACAATTAATTATTTATTTCTTTAAGTAAGAACCAATTGCACATTCGAATTCAGCATAAGAAATATTATTTATTAATATTATCCATTAAACCATCTGTGGTAAAAACAGGAGTTAAATTTTGTAGACCAGTGTTACAACAGCAAAGTAGTTATGTCGATCATAATTGAGACATAAATCATAGGGTAAGGGGTTAAATATGAAAACTATCGTTTACGAAACATAATTTACTTTTAAAGACTATCGACAGCAGGGCCAAATATTTTAAGCGACGTCGATCTAGTGATAAATCTCGAGACTACTAAGAAGACAGCTGCAGAGATACAAATAAAGGTCGCCGAAGCTAAAGTGACAGCTGTGAAAATTGACCAAGCTCGAGAAATTTATCGCACAGTGGCATCCAGAGCCAGTCTTCTGTACTTCGTATTGAATGATCTTAGCAAGATAAACATGCTCTATCAGTTTTCGTTGAAAGCGTTTAGCGTGGTCTTCCAGAATGCGATTAAATTTGCTGAAGAGGCGGACACGTTGCCAAATCGTGTTGCACTTCTGATCGACAGCATCACGTATTTAGTTTTCATTTACACCAGCAGAGGATTATTCGAAAACGACAAGCTAACGTTCCTTTGTCAAATGACAATTCAGGTAAACGTTAATTACGATTTACGTGCCTCATTTTTTATTATTCGAACATCTAGCAAATGTACATATAACGTACTTGCTATAAATATTGTAAAAATATGAAAGTATTTTAATGACCCTTAACGTTTTGTATAAATAATTAAGAAAAATATGGTATTTAAGTCCTCTATTTAGTTCTTTTGTTTTACATTTCTTAAATCTCATAACATTAGAAAAAATTGTTGATTAATATTTTGAAAATGTATATATGGGGTGTTTCGTAAATGTGCTGTCTAAAATAATTCGTTATGTATTGATGTAATTAAACAATGTGTCACGTAAATTATGTTACGTTATTTATTAATTACAGATTTTTAAATAGGATTATAGTTTTTTTTAGTATTGCATTCTAATCAACTTCAATCAATTCTAATCGATTCTATCGAAATTGTAAGTTTGTGTTTCATCAAATTAAAATTCTATCGGAATTATAAGTTTGTGCTTTTTTCAAATTTAACAGATTTTCATGCAATCAGAAGAGATAACGCAGTCTGAGCTCGATTTTCTTTTACGATTCCCGTATATACCTGACTTAATCAGTCCGGTGGACTTCCTCACAAACGTTGGTTGGGGTGGGATCAAATATTTGAGCCAAATGGACGACTTTCGGAATTTAGAGAAGGACATAGAAGGCGCTGCGAAAAGATGGAAAAAGTTCGTGGAATCGGAGACACCGGAACGAGAAAATTTTCCTCAGGACTGGAAAAACAAAACTGCTTTGCAAAGGCTCTGCATTATGAGATGCCTTAGACTAGATCGAATGACTTATGCACTTAGGTTTGTTTGCTTGAAATAATTTCCAAATACTTTTCTATTATAAACGTAAGAATATATATCAACGCTATTTTAATGTGACAAATACATCAAATATTCGTCAATTTGACAGACATGTCTCAATTTATTTAACCTTTTGCACTTGAGAGATGACCCTTACTCGTCACTTGATCTGATACAGCAAAATTATAAAGTTTTATATACAATATTAAGCTTTATATAGTGCATCAATATTTGAAACTTTAAAATAAAGTAGTTTCGTTTGTTAATTTAAGTATATTTTTTTATTAGTTAGTCTCAAAGATTGTTGTCTATATCTCATGATAAAGTGTTGAATATTTCTACTAAAACAATGTAGAGTGCAAAGGGTTAATATAGTAAGAATATATGGAAAATCTGACTGTATCACGAGTAAAATAAATCTTTTTCTTATCGAAGGCATTGGCAGAAGTTGCAAAACGTATTTTTTATTTGTATCGTGTATAATAGTTTACACATCGATTATATTTGTAGAAGGAATGAAAGTTTCATTTTACATAGGTGTTTCGTAGAAGAAAAACTGGGTTCGAAGTTTGTAGAATCTAGGTCTCCCCCTTTCCATAAATCCTTCGAGGAAACTAGTTCAATTACACCTGTATTTTTTATTCTCTCGCCAGGCGTCGATCCTCTGAAGGTAAATACATTTTAAAATATCGAAAATTTTGTAATATTTCTGCACTCCTTCGAAATTCATTGAAAAATTCCATTTATTAATTCAGCCACTAATTATTCATATACAACTAAAAGAAGCGATTAAACATTTGTTAGATAAAAATTTTAAGTAAGGATGGAACATGTTTCGTGTTATTAAGAAAAAATATAATTATTAATACATTCTACTAATTATATTGATAAAGAATAATATAAACAGCAACGTAGATACAGAATATGAAAATACCAACAAAAGAAATAAATTTTCAGGATGTGGAAAAACTTGGAAAACAATTAGGTTTCACGTTTGAAGGCAGAAATTTCCATAATGTTTCATTGGGTCAAGGTCAGGAACCAGTTGCCGAAGAAGCAATGATTGTTTCAGCAAATGAAGGACACTGGGTGATCTTGCAGAATGTTCATTTAGTAAAGAAATGGTTACCTACGTTAGAAAAGAGAATGGAACAGTTGTCAGAAAGTCCTCATGATGATTACCGATTATTTATCAGTGCTGAACCCAGTCCAAATCCTCGGGAATCGATAATACCGCAGGTGATTAACCCATTCAGACTCGACGCGCTACGCACATTAACAAATTGCATTCCGCACAATGTCACAGAGCAAAATACGCAAAATAGAAAAAATAAAATATTAAATCGTTTGATTGAATTACAGTATTATTTATGATATAGAAATGTTTTCAAATAATCATCGTTTAATTCAGTGAACTATAGTAATTCGATTTGGTTGGGGGTCACCGGTGACCCCCAAGCACTCAACGTGTTAAATATATAAAATTTAAGTACAATTGAACAAAATTATGTAGTATTACCCGAGCGTTTGCAATAGGGCTTTTTGAGAAATTTCCAATATTTAATTGTACATAGGGAATACTGGAATCAGCTATAAAAATCACAAACGAACCGCCATCAGGAATTCAGGCGAACATTCACAAAGCATTGGACAACTTCAGCCAAGAAACTTTAGAATCCTGCAGCAAAGAAACGGAATTTAAAGCCGTATTGTTCGCGCTGTGTTATTATCACGCTGTACTTGCAGAACGTCGAAAATTCGGAGCACAAGGATGGAACAGGGTAGACATTCTATTTGTAGCTTATTTAATAATTACTGCATGTTTCTAAAAATTTGGAAGTAAAATAGTTCTTCTAAAATAATATTATTAGTAATGGTTACAAGAAGCTGTAAAAATATGTTATAAATTCAAGTTTATAAGTTATAAATTCACTATCTACAATTAATTTAATAATTAAACAGCACCTACAATGTAATTGGTTTCCAAGTCAGCATTAATTTATCGAATGATCCAACATTCAGCATAAAGATTCGGCAAAGAAAATATTTATTACGCCACATTGAAAAGAGTAAACAGTTTAAAATAATTTATATAATTATTATTTTTATAAAATAATTAGTATCTAATATTTCTTCTGTACTAGTCGTATCCGTTCAATTTTGGTGACTTGACGATCAGCGTGTCCGTGTTGTTTAATTATCTGGAGAACAGTATCAAAGTACCATGGGAGGATCTCCGCTATTTGTTTGGGGAAATAATGTACGGTGGTCATATAACAGATGACTGGGACAGGAGATTATGTAGAACATATTTAATGGTATATCTGAAACCGGAATTAGTTGAAGGTAAATAGACGTGGTTGTAAAATCATAATTGAAGCTATGAATTTCAAAACAGCACGAGTCCAGTAACTATTATTCGGAAAAGATCAATCTTTTTTGTATATCCTCATTAACTTAATATCATTCTTGATTATTTTTGCTGTAAATATTAATTATACATATACTTTCATTCTATACAAATTTTTACTAATATTAAATAACTGGTTTTTGTGTAAAAAGCCTTGAAAAACCGTGGACTTGTGCTGTTTTATTACAGTTAACTAAATATATGATGTAGCTTATAGAAGAGAATTAATTTTTAATTGTATTTAGGTGAATTATATTTGGCATCTGAGTTTCTGGTGCCGCCTAACAGCGATTACACAGCTTACCATCAGTATGTCGATGATTTCCTGCCTAGTGAAAGTCCAGTTCTTTATGGTCTTCATCCTAATGCTGAAATTGGTAATAAATTATTATTATTAAATATTGATAACACTGTCCAACAAATTTTAACTTTTTTCTTGCGTATTCCAATTAGTAATCAAAACAAAAATCAAAAACTAAATTTTCATTGTAACTTTTCGTGGTGGTTTCAGTATGAAAAGATCCAGAAATATTATAATATTATAATATTTTATTTGCAAGTACTTATAGAATCATTTTCTGTAAAAAATATACCTTATAAAGTTAAAGCACAGATAATCTTTAAATTAAACAATTTGATTTTCTATTATAACATTTTTATTAAAACATATCGTGATACAGAAAAACGATTTCTACAGTCATGCTAAAAAGATCATCCACTGTTTGTTGGAATTCAATGTATATACTGGACAGTGTAATATATAATAGACTCTACATATTTAAAAACAATACTTTAATTAGGATTTTTAACATCAACCGCGGAAAACTTGTTTAAAACGCTACTCGAAATATTAACGCAAACTGCGAGCGATACAGAAGGAGAAATATCGAAAGAAGATAAAATGAAAGGTATTTTAGAAGATTTATTAGATAAATTACCAGAAGAATTCAATATAGCAGAACTTCATGGCAAGGTACTGAAGCTGTTCACGCATTTACAAATAATTAACGATACTCAAGATATTTCAAAGATAAATGATAAATTTTCTTAGTAGGTGTTGAATACTAACAATAACTGACCTTATCAAAATAAATCTATGTATGGAAATAAACATAGATAACATATATTAATTCACGAGAAAATTGAATTACCTAAAATCTGTTTATTTTTGAGACATCTTGTTTTGGATGCCATTAGAATTTTATTATATATTTGAAGTGATATATTAATCAATTTTAGGTTGAAGATCGAACACCCTACGTTACAGTTGCATTACAAGAATGTGAACGAATGAATATTTTATGTGCAGAACTTAGAAGATCTCTCAGGGAATTGGAATTGGGTTTGAAAGTAATGAATAATTATTATTGAAGTAGTGAATAATGATGCATGAATTAGAAATTAATTTTACAAAATATCAAATGTCATCTACAACGTAAATTAGTTGCAGTAATAAACTATAACTAAAATTAATGTATGATAGGGTGAATTAACAATTAACGCTGAGATGGAAGATTTACAAAATTACATAATGATGGATGCCGTTCCGCCATCTTGGACTAAGCGAGCATACCCTTCAAATTTAGGATTGAATAGTTGGTTTGCGGATATGCTGAATAGAATGAATGAATTATCGAATTGGACTACTGATTTTAGCGTAAGTGAATTTATTGTATATTAATATGTATATTAATATTAAAATACTTTGAAACAGAATTTTAAATATTTATTCGAATTGTTTTTCACTAATATCCATATTTATTCTATTGTAGTGTCATTCTTATGCATTTTAAAAAAGAAATATTGTAAGAAAAATAAATAAAATACGATATTACTTTAAGATACAAACGTAATAATTTTTTAGTTACCATCATCGGTATGGTTAGGCGGTTTTTTCAATCCACAATCGTTTCTAACTGCAATTATGCAGCAAACTGCGCGCAAAAATGAATGGCCATTGGACAAGATGTGTTTATACTGTGAAGTTATGAGAAAATTTAAGGAAGAAATCACGTAATTCTTAAATTATTAATTTAATAAATTATCAAATGCTTTATTCATAACTATTTCCTATTATATTTATTAACAATTATACACTTTTAAATATTTCTGCTATTATTTTATTATTCATTTTCTGTGTCATTAATGATTTTCGATTCCAATTTCACTGTTATTTTTGTTTTGTTTAAATGTCTTACTATACCATTGGAAATAATGAATTAACCCTTTGCACTCGAGAGGTGACTCTGTCACTACTTGATTTGACACAGCAAAACTATGAAGTTGAATATTTAGTATTTTAAATTAAACTTTGTATTGCTATGTGAAATATTCAAATAAAATAGCTTTGTTGCTTAATTTATCTGTGAATTATCGTTAAATTAGTTTCAAATAATGTCGTCTATATCTCGTCGGAAAATGTTGAACATTTCTAGTGACAAACTTTCGAGTGCAAGGGGTTAATATAATTTAATTTGTACAATTTATTAAACTTTTTTGCTGTTACTGTATTTTCCTTCTTTTCATCAGTATTCTTCAATTGAAACTTTAGGTCAGCACCAAGGGAAGGTGCTTACATAAATGGACTATATATGGACGGCGCACGATGGGATACCCAAGCAGGATGCATCATGGACTCTCGGTTTAAGGAATTGCATCCGCTGATGCCCGTCGTTTATATTCGAGCAATTACGCAAGATAAGCAAGATCTAAGAAATATATATGAATGTCCTGTATACAAAACTCGATCTCGGGGGCCTACTTACGTGTGGACATTTAATTTAAAAACAAAAGAGAAAGCTGAAAAATGGATTCTTGCTGGAGTGGCTATTTTATTACAAATCTGAGTGTGCTGCCATACATAATGATTAATTACATAAGTTAAACTTTTATTCACTTAAAATATTTTAAACTGAGCACATAGAAGTATCAGTTTTAAATTATAAAACTCAAAGTATGCAAATGTTGATATAGTTTTGATCAAAATAATAAAAGATTTTTGTAAAAAATTAAAAGGTTCCTAAATTATAAAAAAAAAAAATTGTTGACTTTTTAACTACAGTAACTTCAATAATGAATATTACACTATTTATACTCATTTTAAAGAATAAAGTTTCTGCTTCCATAGTCTTAAACTTAATTTTTCGGAGCCCTTTTTGTTTTATAACAGAGCGAGAAACCAAAGTTACATTTCTTCTTTTAAAATGTTAGAGATTGAAATTACTCTCTGCAGAATCAAAAAAGATTTATTTTCCATATTCGTTTCAATGTGTCCTTATAAAGGTAAGTCCTTTTATAGGCGATACACTCCTAATTTAAAGTGTTATACAATAAAACGACAAAAAAGTCGTAGAACGACTTTTATAGTGAACATTACATAGAAGAGGCTTCCCTCTATAAAATCACATTGAAACGAATATGGACAGAAATTTTTTAAATTTCGTAAAGCCGTTTGATTTTTAAACTAGTAGAAGGAAACAAGTAATTTCAGTTCCTTGCTTCGTTTTATAACCGAAAAGGTTGTTTTTTAAAAATCTTTTTCTGTTATTAACTATTGTGCTGTTACATATGTAATTTTCATTCATAATAAAATAATAGTAACTAATATATGTATTGTATTCTATTGTAAATAAATAACAATAATTACATATGTAAATACTATGTAACATACAATATTTATATTCAAATGTTATTATCATTATTTTATTTTGTCTTACAGAAGGCTATTTAGGCTACAGAATAAATCAAACAAACGCGCGAAAAAACAAACTTTATAATTAGCAGATTTGTCTCTTTTTGAGCTTGTCGTTGTGAAACAGCCATTAAATATCGGAAACTTTTATTTTCACTGGTGACTTTCGGTAACCGGAGTGTGGTGAGACCATCCTAACCTCTAATATTGTTGATGTTTGTGAACTGTTGAATTTTCGATATACATATTATGGCAGCAAACAAAAGTGTTACCGTGCTTACGCCAAATGCACGTAGACAAACTGTTAAAATTACACCAAACACTACAATTTTTCAAGTACGTTATTTTTCAATGTCCGGTAGTTCAATGACAAGACATTTATGATTATTACCACTTTCATATATTATGTCAAAAATATTATTTTCAGGTTTTGGAAGAAGCATGCAAAAAACATGGATATAACGTAGATGATTATGATATTAAGTAAATATTACATACAAAATTAATTAATATTTTATATAAAACTGTAAGAAATATTAACTTACACTATATTTGTTTTTCAGGTACCGTAATCAGGTGTTAGATATTAATACAATATTTAGATTTACTGTAATACCAAATCATGCACAATTAGAAATGGTACCATGTACAAAAGCACGCTCTAAATCAACTGTTACAGTATGTATACAATTAGAAAGTGGAGAACGAGTAATGAATGACTTTACGCCTAATATGACATTAGCTGATGTTTTATTACAAATGTGCCCAAATGAAGAACTTGATAAAACAGTTTTAACATATATGCATCGTGAGGTAAGGAAATATTTATTAAATAACTTGCTGTATGATTTTTGTTATTTATTTTATTTTATATAACCATCATAGTACTACTGGTATAGAAGTTTATCTATTCTTACATTTAATAATAATAATTGTATTAATGCGTACTGTTTTTAAAACACAAAGCATATTATTTTCACATTTACAATGTACAAAGTTTAATAATATGTATATACTTAAATAATTTATTTGTTGTATTATAGCCATATAAATGATTTTACATGTATTATAGAATTAAAATGCTTGTCTCTTTATGAGACATGTAATTATATGTTTCAATATTTGTATATATTGATATTAATATATCCTTATTTTAATCCGTAACCTTTTATATCAAATTTGAAATAAAATAACAGTTATTATATTGAAAATCTGCAATCTAGAAATTTGAAAAATGATATTATCATTCTGTAAATTACTTAGGTAAACATACATAGATATCCAATCATTAAATATTAAATGGACTGAAATATAGATGTATTAATACATATGTTCACTTATTAATTTACTACGTTGTTAGGGAAATAATTTTGAAGAACTTTTTTCTTTACATGTTACTGGCAGTCGGCTTTAGTTTCCGAGATAATCGCGAAAAATTTTCGCTACTACTACATTGAACTGAAATATTTTGTTTCTATACAAAATTCCTTAATTTGTGCATTTACAGAAAAAATATAAATGTAAAAAATTGTTGATAATTACTTTCTTATAAAAGATCATCATCTACCAGAAATAGTATTATTTTTCAGGTTTACGGAACGACAGCTTTGAAAAGTACGACTTTAAGTTTGTTAGGACTTACTCACGGTAAAGCAATGTTACGTTTAATGCATCGAAATTCGGAAGAGACAAATAGTACAACTTGCACTACTTCCTCTAAATCGTCAAACACTAACGAGAAAACCGGAACAAGTGGTAAAAATAATGAAACTGAATCTTCTCGATTAACTAATTGTAACCGAGCTTCAGATTCTATGATTGTAGAAAAAACTACAGAAGAAGAGTCAAAGAAATTACAAGATTGTTCTGAAGAAACGGAAACAAAAGAAAGCAATAAAAGCAAAATATGTACAACAGAGGAGAATGAACCAGTACCATCAACAAGTACAACTTATCCTAACGATAATAATACAGATATAACAGAATCATGCACGCAGGATGAAATGGAGGATACAAATCAAATAGAATTCGTAAGTTATTCTTGCTACCCTGTATCTTCAATAATTACAAAAATATTCGACTGTATACGAATAAAACGGACACACTGTGTACTAATAAACTATTATCGTCTTACTTGCAATATATATATTTGCAATCTTTTATTGCAGTTAGGCGAGAGAAATGCTTTGGTTTTCAATCATGCTATGGTTCAAGCATTATCCAGAGATGAATTTCCAGACAGTTTTTATGATTTAACAGTTGATGATGCAAAAGTACTATTACGAGATGCTAAACGTCGCAGAGAAGAGTTAGAGGAAGCTCCTCTTTTAACAACTGTTCAGCGTGAAGCAAATCATGAACAACAAACATCAACTAAATTAGACAAATACTATCAGAGCATAATCCGTATACAATTTCCGGATCAATTTGTACTTCAAGGCCTATTTGAATCATTTGAAACAGTACAAACGATAAAAAATTTTATAGCAGATTATTTGAGTGATCCAAATAGCGATTTTACAATTTGTAAGTATAAATTTAGTAATTATAAATTGTAAGTTATTTAAAATTTAGATAATTTATATATATATATTACTTATTTTTCTTGAGTATTGTTTGTTATTTATAGTTATTGATTATATTAAATTCTTTTCGATTTATTATTAACTTTATATGAAAGGCATCATGTTTAAAATATCATTGTTTACATCATATCTTTTTATTGATAACATGATAGTGTTTATTAAAACAAATTTAATAAAATACAACGTAAGTTCATTGAGTATCATGGAAGATTACACTAAATTAATAATATACAATTAATAATATATTCAGACAGCAGTTAGTAATGACTTACTTAATATATACATATACATTGTATGATTATGTAAAAATTATACAATTCAAGAGAAATGAACCTATATGTATATAATGGCAGTAATATTAATAATAAGATTACACCTAAAATTCCATTATAATTAATAATACTATCATTTATAAGACAGTACATTTATATGTAATAGACTTTTAAACAATACAAGTACGTAACTTTTTATAATAGCATGATCAGATTTCGTCCAACTTCTATGCAAAATACTTGAGTTTGATTTTATAATTATTTCTCATTAAATCTCTCATATAATCAATATACTCAATTAAATTGCTAGTAATGACGTGTTATTGCATAAAAATAATTTTTATATTTTAGAAATATTCAATGTAGATGCTCCAAATAATATAACTGCATAATATAATTTTTTGTTTACTATCCGTGCATTCAGAATTTACAAATATTTGGACTTTTATTATCATTAAACTAGTCTTATAAGTTAAAGGCCATGCAAATTAAAGTTACATAATATAGTATTTTCAAAAAAGGTTAAGTACTTTATTTATCAACAGTTACTGCACCCCCGAAACACATTTTGGATCCCGATAAACGTTTAATCGATGAGGATTTGGTTCCTTCTGCTATTATTTATTATTCCGGATCGTCAAATTTAAAACCAGAAATTAAAGAAAAACTAATAGATCCTAAAGAAATTGAAATTCAAGTTAATAAAGTTAGGTAAGTGGTCAGTTACAATACCTATTCATTATAAAACTTGTTACTTATTGCATTAACTTTTTTGTAGAATGTCAATGGTTAACCCACGAAGCCCAAGAATAAAAAAAAATACTACTTCAATTAATGCAGATAGTAAATCAAATTGTAATGCAAACACTGATACGTCATTAAGTGAAAATAAAACAAAAGCTCCAAAATGGTTTAATCCATCGTTAAAATAGCGAAGTAACTTTATCATGTAAGGATGCTTTATTAATTTGTATGTACATAATAATACACAAATAAGTGTATGCATTTTTATATTACTATTATTATATTCAATTAAGTGATTCAATGTACGTTTGTAAGCCGAACACTAACATAAAACTAAATTACGTGTATAAAAAAATGTTAACTCTGTTATAATTCCTAAAGATATGAAGTGTGATATTATGAACTAAATATAATTTGTTCGCTCTAAAAAAACTTCGGAATTATAATTTTTTATTATTAGTTTGTAACAATTACCCTTACCCCAATATTATACCTATATGTACTTAGATATGAGATATTCTTTTCATAGAATTTATGGACAAGCATTTTTTCCCAACTGACGGATAATTTTAGTTTATATGAACTGGTCAACAGAGAAAATTTAAATATGTCAACACTTATTAATGTATCGTATAATCAATGTCATTAACTTTGTAAGTCGGGAGGTACAGTAGTAGGCGACTGTAACTGCAAATGCATAAACCGTCGAACGGGTCCGCCAATTATATTTCCAGCTGGTCCTGAACCACCTGCTTCTTCTTTAATGCTTTTCATTAAATTTTCTTCTATCCTATCAGATCTTGTATTTGTTTCGAACCTTTCATCTTTAACCATTTCAGATTGTAATTCTGAATTTAATAGTCGCATATACTTATCCATTTCGCCACCTTTATCTTCGTCATCTTCACCTAAAGATCCTTCTGAACTTCCTTCGAATTCGCCTTCACTCCCTGGAACAACTAAATCTAATATACCTTTCAGTGCACTATCAAATATATCTGCATCAAATTCAATTTTTCCATTATCTTCTGGATCATGCATTATGTCAGCATCTGCAGAACGGTCTCTAAAAGGACATGCAACATATAATATATAATACGCAATTTTATATAATTATTTAAAAATTAAATTTATAATACAATACCCTAAAAGTTGTACACCATCAATATCGCTAGTATGATTGAAAAACGACTGTACTTTCTCTCGAAGGCTTAGCGGTTCTTGTCTCTGGTTCTTATTTTTAACATTTCCCCATTGTTCATTTAAAAATGCCTCTAACTGTGCTGGATCCACATTTAACCAACTATCACTATCTGCAGGACTCAATGTAGCTTCGTCTTGTCCTATGCATAAAATATAGAGTAACAATAATATGATATAATATTGGAGATAATAAAAACAATAAAATTTATGTAATATTCATTATGAAGTAGTTACCATGCAGATCAACATCATTAGACTGTATACTTTCCCATGCTTCTAAAACTTTCTCTGCGTCACTTTTAACATTATTTATAGCAGAATTAAATGAATGTAAATGCTGTAAATAATAATCTTTTGCTGTATTTAGAAGCTTTTCATATTGTTGACTGCCTTTTAATAGATTTCTAAAGTAGCCACTAGCTTCTAAACGTGCTAAATATGCATTTAGAGCATATTCGTTGACTTTCAATTTATCAGAATCATTATCTGTTTCTTTTACTCTATGTCTACGTTGTTCGTGTGCATGAGCAACTAACATTTCTAAACCACACGCTATTTTTACACCAAGAATATGTGCATTGTACTTCGAACAATTGGTTGGTGGTATATTCCAGCCTGTTCTTGGATCTCCTGTATATCTACAATGCATTGCCATTGCGTATAAACACTTAGTCATTTTTACATTAACCATAATTCGCTGCTCAGGAGGAAAATATCTCATGGCTCGACACACCTATAATACACGTAATAGATTATAAAATTAAAAAATTAATTTATATTGATCAAAACTACAATATCAAATCATTACTTTTCTTTCAAGTGGATCAGAATGACAAATAGTCCTAATGGCTGGTGCAACAAGTCTTGGTTCTTGATGAAGTATCGAAACTGCCTTTTCTGGTAAAAAGACTCTAGCTTTGTGATGCCTCTTCTCAATTTCATCTGGATAACTGCTAATTCGTTTTTTTAAAGCATTTTGTATCTTTTCAGATGCTTTAGATAAATATGAATTTTGTTGTAAATTATTTAATAAATCAAGAAACGTTTTATATTTCTCACGAACTATATGTAACTCCCCATTATAAACGTATACATGATTCTCGCATGTTTCTGGACTAGCCCATGAAGGTAAAACATTAGCAGTCTCGATTAATAGAAATTCTCCATCAGAATCAACTAATTTAGCAATTAATCCATCAAACTTCTGTGTAAGTTTAAATATAAGAAATACTGTGAACCATTCATCACTTATGTCTTCGTCAAAGTGCAACGATATGTAAATATGGGGTAAAATATCACATTCTACAAAAGAAAAATATAAAAAATATTACATTAAATAACCAACATATCCCTAAAATATTAAAAATTAACAAAGTATATTGCCTTCAACAGTTGACGAGTTTTCTATTAATTTTTCTAATAATAATGCTTGCTTTGTTCTGGGACGTAACATTAAAGTGTCACTGTGCCAGATATAGCCCTCGATAAATGGTGCAATTTCTTCATTGTATTTTGTAATTTCTTGTAGAAGTATATCTTCTGTTATTGTCTCTGGAGATTGTGTATAACAAATTTTAGGGTAAAGAAAGCATTCAAGAAAATCATCTTCCCTTACTTTAGTTATCTTCGTGTGTGCCATAATTTTGCTACCTAATGTTGTTAACGTTTTAAATATTAAAACTTTCTCTCATACTTTTCATTTTATTACTTGCTTTATAGCAATGAGCACTATTTATGTGCATATATAAACAATAGTAATATGTATAAGAAAACAATTTAAACATAAAATTTACGTAATTAATATATTTTATAATTGATATATCAAACACTTAACTGTATTTATTTAAATAAATTAGTGTTTTTCAAATATAATCATAGTGCAACTGTGCGTAAAGATTTCTTCAATCTGACTTAAACCGAAGTTTAGCATACATATTGCGTACTTCCGACACGAATTTAAAATTTGTACAGACGTTCCATGCAATATAATTTTCGCTCTCTACGGTTCTGAAATACCGACACTGTCAAAAATTTACTTATTTAGTAATTCACTAGTGAATTTTACCTTGTAACGCTATCGCGTGATTGGATAGGCACGTACGACGGTAACGCCGGGCAAGGATAGCTACAGCTGCGTTCCGTGGTGAAAGCTCATAAATTGAGAGGGAACTACGAACGGTTTAGCGAGAACATTATAGACACAGTATATTATTGTAAAACACTCAACGCGGACGGTCGAGCTGAGAGGAAGTCGGAAACCAGAGAATTGTTATTTTCATCTTTGGTCATCACTCTAGTGACACTCCCCTTACGAAAAATTACTCTCTCCATACTGTTTCACTTATTTGTACTAAACCATAGAGCTATTCACGTACCCAGTCTCAGGCAGTTCTTGGAGTAAATAAAAGTAGTAGGGGAATCCCTATTCGGAGTCACTAGCACGTGGGGAGGTAGTTCACATCTTTGTCATAAACGCTACTTGACATAGAGTATAGAACAGAATTTCAAGGAGTTTTCGATGTAGAGGAAGTCTTAAGAAGATTTAAACAGTTTTTGTTTTTATTATTTTTTTCATCTTCATTAGTTTCCAATATATTTAATTCGCAATTTTTGAAGCTATTTGTAGTCTGTAAACATAAAAATAGGCAGTTATAGAAACATACATGTCCAATATTTTTCTATGTTTATTTGTATGCAAAGGTCAATTATATTTAACATGTACAAGTGATTATATTTTTTATTAGTTCGCTTCTAAAAGATTTGCTATGTTTGAACAATAATATCTATACTGAACACTCAACATTTTTTGACCGAAAGTTAGTTTCTGTAAAAAATATATTGTTTACTATAGTAGATACTACATATGCTGATTGTATCAATAATATCCTTTAAGGAATATATTAGTTTCATTTAATTATAATGTTTCCTATACTTTTAGATCAATGTATTAACTTTCCTTTGCAGTTGAAGTAGTTGAGAGTATCATAATTCTTTGCACTATTTATATTAATTTTCTTACATTATTGAATTGTAAACAATATAAAACATAAATTAATTTTTGTGTATATAGTAAGTAAAATATAATTTTAATTGTAAATATTATATAAACTATCAGTTAGATGCCTTCAAAGAAGGTACAGGTATTTTATTAAAGGTTCATTTAAAAAATCAATGCAAAACTTGGTGATTCTTTATTAATTCTAAATATTATAACTAAGGAAAAGTATCTTAATTAATTAAATTGAATTCGAGGGATATAAAGTAATTTCCTTCGATCAACAATATCTTCTAATGATCGCAAATCTGGTAAAACAGATGGAAACTCAATATGAGTATTAGACCATGTGCTTTGAGAAGAAGCTTCAACACGTGGCAATTTTTTATTGTTGTGACTTGGCGTATAATATGATTCTGTTGATGTAATTTTTGGATAGTAAGGATCATATTCTAATTCTCTTGGTATCAATGGTTTCAAAGATAAAGTTAGAGCATATATAGGTATCTCTGTAGTATTTGCCACAATAGTATTAATTCCAGGCGAAGATACTTTTGTACTTTTCTGTATAGAGTTTAAAGTTTTTATATAAGGATGATTTCTATTATTATCAAACAATACATCTGAAACATCTGAAGTTTTCGCGATTTGATTATTGTTCCTGTTATTTTGTTGATCTTGAATGCTTTTAGGTAATGTTTGTCCCGGTAATTTTAGAAAATTATGCAAAGTAATATTTGTTTTTTTATTGAAATGATCTTCTTGATTAGATTCTTTCTTTTCATTGATTTTATTTTTGTTAAAAGGTTGACTTACTATAAAAAAATTTTCGTTTGTCCTTGATCCAACTTGGTTTTGAAACTTTTCTGTTTGCGAAGGAAATAATTTCATTGTATTATCTCTGCTAACATTTCCTTCATTAATATTTTTTAGGAACCTATGTAAATTCAATGTAAATCCATGTTGTACTACACTATCTGTTTTTCTTGGTTGTGTTCCTCTTGATGATTGAAAAAAGTATTCACAATTGTTATTATTTATGGACCCTCTTATACAAGAAGAGTCATTGTACTTATTTTTTACATTTTCTACATGAAAAGAATTGGTTTTTTGACAATCGACAAGGTGAGCATGGTCACATATTAAAGCATCTTGTCGAAAAGCAGTTTCTTCTGGGCAGCGATAGGTAAATTTATTTCCATATTCATCACAAGTATGATATATTTTACATCTGGCATCAATATCTGCATAAAATCCAGCAGTCTTATCCAAGCATGAAAAATTTGTTCTAATTGGATTAAGGATTTTCTGTAAAATACATATAAATATTGTAAAATGTTTAAAAAGTTATTAAAAAAATATATAGAAAAAACATAGTCAATTAGTAAATTCTAGAAGAATAAAGATCCTAATAAATCTTAATATAATTATATTATGGAAAAATAAAAAAGTGCACAGCAAATATTGAAACTTTTGGTAGAAACAATATGTTCTTGTATTTTAATTCAATATAAATTAACAATGATATATTAAATAATGTTTCTTTCAAAAACATTTTTTTTTCTTATGCATACTTATTATTACGTGTTTCGAAATTAAAAAGAGTATTTTCAATATAAAATAACTTTATTTTAAAATCAAAACGAATTTATTTGATAAATCTTTATTTTTTCTAATACTCACAAACGTTTCCGAAGTGGCATGCACAATAAGAAATGTATATATGAAACATATTTGCGGTACTTTATTTAAGTACATTATTTTTTCTAATGAAATATACGAACGCTCAAATATAATGTCTCAGTAATTTATTGATGTTACTAGTTTACATTGAGATGTGCATATCCTTCATTGAACTAGTTAAAGTGAAAGTGAAGATGAGCTTAGAACGCAGATTCGACCCGTCTCCGGTCCCCACCATACATCTCCCTTACATGTCACTTCTTCTGCATAATGCATTTTTACTTTAAATACGTTATTTATGTTCATTAGAATTACCGTAGATTATTTAAATTTTATTAAAACTACTGTGCCTTCAAGACATTGAATGTATCATCTCCCAAATAATTTACGATTCCCGATTACATTCCCGAAGTAGTGCAACTGTAAGAGATACCAATGATGTATTATTTATTTTCAAATATGGATATTTACATAAAGATTCATGATAAAAAGGTAATGAACTATTAATGATAAAGTATACACTTACCTGAAAAACTTCGATACCTAAGAAAAATTCGTACATTTCTAAAACATATAGAAAGTGTTATAAAGAATGTCAAGAATAAAACACGTAATCGAAAAATGCTTAACTTTCGGTAAAACTCAGTGCTTTACGAGTATACCAAGGATAAAAAAAATGATTATTACATTATTTCACACATATTCAACTGGGATAGCAAAAATTTCATAATTTAGATACAATTTTTAAAATTGAATTTTGGCCGCCCAGATTGGGCAAATATTCTACACTGCAGCGTGAAAAAGGTATTAGGGTAAGTAGGGAAGAAATAACCCACTTTTTTAAAAAGAATTATTACATTGTAGATATTATTGAAAGCTAATAAAAAATAAAATATATTTATGAAAATAAACTCAAGAAAATTGAAAATATTTGACAATATTAATGAGATCTGGCCATCTCACCCAGAATTAGCCTAATTGAAAGACCAAACATAGCAGCCTGAAAGGATAAATATTTAAAAGCAGTCATAGAATGGAAAATATAAATATTATTTACATCGGTAAAATATGGGTGGACAGTACTCTGACTTTTGGGAAATACCAGCAAAGTGATGAAGAATTCGGAGTATTAAAAGATGCTACTACTTCGCAGCGGGTAATAATTATTACAATTATATAATTGTAATTAAATAATATATTATATTGTACAATTATAATTGTGCATGCAGGTGAAAAAAGTAGAGTTGTCCCGAATACGGGATTAATTTTTAAAGTCGATAAATGGATGCAATGAATTTTGAAAAGTGGATTGTATAGTATCAACAGCAATCTTGTCCTAAATTGTTGTAGTGGGTTGTGTAGTTAAAGTATGTTTAATAATTCAACATAAAACTTAAATAGCCCTATATCTTAATTATAACTACATCAAGCTATAATTAATACTGAACTATTGCACTCGTAAAAATGACCGAAGTCAGATTTTTTTATTTTGCTATTATTGATACCTTAAAAGTGTTAAATATCCGAAATGATTTTCAAGATAAATAGTTTCACTTGAATATTATAATAAATATATGAAGAAGATCTATTGTTGAAATTTTTATGAGGATTACACATTAATTATATTACAGACGAGATATATATTTCGCTTGTGTCGATAGTTTCAAGTTTGATGCTGCTAACCGACCATTGAGTATTGCTACATAAGAAAGCACTTTCATTTCCCGTACCAATTTTTGACAATAATTAGCAAATTTTCCAACAATACAAATTTTATTTTTTATAGACTTTCTAAATTCCAACATAAATTTAAATAAAACAAATGTCCTGTTTTTGTGTTTAATTATAGGACTTTCCAGTGGTAGTATATGAGATGCTTATTTTCATTAGGAGAGTTATCTACAAAGCTATATATTTATGGTGTAACAAATCGAGAGGGTTACATGCTCGTTTGTCGTAGCGTATAAACAAGTGGAAGTATGATATATGTAAAAATGTATAATTAAGTGTGAAGTTCTCGACACTTTGTGTATTATTTCTATTAAATTTCTGAAAGAGTTGATCTACCGTATACAATACAGAAGAAAGTATTCGTTGCATTAGTTTTACACCTTGTTTTCAGTGTATAAAAAGCAATCATGGCTGATGCTGCAGCGAGACAATTGCAGTATGAGTATAAAGCTGTAAGTATATTTACTAATTAGAGTTTGATTATATTCTTACACGTAATTTCATTTACATTTTCATATTTGAATTTATGCAACATGTTTATACTTATCATTACATTCAATACAATAATAAACAATTACTGTTATTTATGCTGCCTTGCATTTCGTACATTTTATATATATATATTTATATTTGTTTTTCAGAATTCTAATCTTGTTTTACAAGCTGATGTACGATTAATAGAAAGACGAAGTAGAGATGAGGCTACTGGTGAGGTTATGTCACTTGTTGGAAAACTTGATGGAACACGTATGGGTGACAGAGCACAACGTACTAAGCCAGGAAAAGCAGAAGAACGAAAAGTCAAGTAATATTAAAGATTTTTTAAAACTTTTGAAAATGTTATACACATACATGTATATGTAATGCAAATTTTTATATTTAATAGACGTCAGAAACGAGACGAAGCACAATACGATTTTGCACGGATGAAAGGAGCAACATTGCTTTCTGAAGGTGTGGATGAGATGGTTGGAATTGTTTACCGTCCAAAAACACAAGAAACACGTCAGACATATGAAGTACTATTGAGTTTTATTCAAGAAGCTTTAGGAGATCAACCAAGAGATATCTTATGTGGCGCTGCTGATGAAGTATTAGCAGTATTGAAAAATGATAAACTTAAAGAAAAAGAGAAGAAGAAAGAAACAGAATTACTATTAGGTTTATTGGCAGAAGAAAGATTTGCGTTGTTAGTAAATCTTGGAAAGAAGATAACAGACTTTGGCAGTGATGAAAAAAACACTACAAATGAAGAAAATATTGATGAAACATATGGAATTAATGTACAATTTGAAGAAAGCAGTGAAGAAGATGATGAAGATGTTTATGGAGAGATCAGAGAAAATGATGATGAAGGAGATGAAGGTGAAGAAGCTAATGATGATAGAGCAATTCATGCTGAAAATGTAAGTATATAAAATATATATCATTATGGGAAAAAAAACTGAAAAGTGTATGTTTCTACGAATTACCTTGTTTTATAATATAATTAAATTTACTTTCAGCTAGGCAGTGCAGAGGAGATGAAAAAAGAGAAACCATTGCATCCTTTAGATATAGATGCATATTGGTTACAAAGAAGATTGAGTAGAATTTATGATGATGCAATGGTTTCACAAGCAAGAGCTGCGGAAGTTTTAGCAGTTTTGAAAGATGCCGGCGATGATCGTGATTGTGAAAATCAGTTAGTACTCTTATTGGGTTATGACTGTTTCGATTTTATTAAACAACTGAAAAAATATAGGCACACAAGTAAGAAATACTCATAACAATTTATTAGCCTTTTTGTTCTGACGCATTTATAATGGGAAATACTGGCTGCAGATTAAGACGAATTGTTTAGGATGATGTATTAAGATATATACTTATTTTCAAACTATTAGTTTGAATGTTATTTCAGTGTAAAATGTCCTCCACTATTTCTGTATGTAATTGTTTATCAGAGCAAAAGGGTTAATAATACTTGTTAAAAGATATAATTAATATAATTACCAACCTTTATCAATTACAGTTGCTTACTGTACTATGCTGGCATCTTCACAGTCTGAATCAGAACGCCAAAAGATTCGAAATAAAATGAACGATGATCCAATATTAGCAAAAATTTTACGTCAGTTGGATACAGGTAAAGGTGATGACGATGCTGATGAAACAATGGAAGCAAGAGCACAGCGTAAAAGAAGAGAAGAAAATGAAGATACTGGAGGTCCTGGTGGTCAGGTTCAGGGTACAAGAAATCTAATAGATTTAGAAGACCTTATATTTGCACAAGGAAGTCACTTTATGGCGAATAAACGATGTCAATTACCTGACGGTAGTTTCAGAAAACAACGAAAAGGGTATGTGTTACGAATTTCTTTCAAATTTGATTTCATAGAAGGAATTATATTTATTCTGTTGGATTTATAAATTAAGAACAATGTAGTTATTTGAATTCTCTAATAGTTTTACGCATTATTTTTAGGTATGAAGAGGTTCATGTTCCAGCATTAAAACCAAAACCGTTTGCAGACAATGAGAAACTTCATCCGATTGAACAGTTACCGAAGTATGTGCAACCAGCATTTGAAGGCTTTAAAACGTTAAATCGAATTCAAAGTCGTCTGTATCAAACGGCATTGGAAAGTGATGAAAATTTATTGCTTTGCGCGCCGACAGGTGCAGGTAAAACTAACGTTGCTCTTCTGTGCATGATGCGTGAAATTGGCAAACATATAAACGCAGATGGCACGATTAACAGTGATGAGTTCAAAATAATCTATGTTGCACCGATGCGTTCGTTGGTACAAGAAATGGTTGGAACTTTCGGTAAACGATTATCTACGTATAACTTAACTGTGTCAGAATTAACTGGTGATCATCAATTGACACGAGAACAAATAGCTGCAACTCAAGTTATAGTATGCACTCCTGAAAAGTGGGATATTATAACAAGAAAAGGAGGCGAGAAAACTTTTACTTCGTTAGTCAGGTTGATTATTATTGATGAAATTCATTTATTACATGACGAAAGAGGACCTGTCTTAGAGGCTTTGGTTGCTAGAACAATTCGAAATATTGAGACAACGCAAGAAGACGTAAGATTAATTGGTCTTTCAGCTACATTACCTAATTATCAAGATGTAGCTGCATTTTTGCGTATAAAGCCAGAAACAGGTTTATTTTACTTTGATAATAGTTTTAGACCTGTAGCTTTAGAACAGCAATATATTGGTATCACAGAGAAAAAGGCACTAAAACGTTTTCAAGTAATGAATGAAATTGTTTATGAGAAAACAATGGAACATGCAGGTAGAAATCAAGTTCTCATCTTTGTACATTCACGGAAAGAAACTGGAAAAACAGCACGTGCTATTAGGGACATGTGTTTGGAAAAAGATACATTAGGACAGTTCCTTAGGGAAGGATCCGCATCTATGGAGGTTTTAAGAACAGAAGCTGAACAAGTTAAAAATCAAGAACTTAAAGACTTGCTGCCTTATGGGTTTGCTATTCATCATGCTGGTATGACGAGAGTGGATCGAACCTTGGTTGAAGATCTCTTTGCCGATAGACATATACAAGTTCTAGTCTCCACTGCTACGTTAGCTTGGGGAGTTAATTTACCGGCACATACCGTTATTATTAAAGGAACTCAAGTTTATAATCCGGAAAAGGGTAGATGGGTTGAATTGGGTGCATTAGATGTATTGCAGATGTTGGGTAGAGCCGGTCGTCCCCAATACGACACAAAAGGAGAAGGCATTCTTATCACAAATCACAGTGAATTGCAATATTATTTATCTCTTTTAAATCAGCAATTACCTATTGAATCACAACTGATCAGTAAAATGTCGGACATGTTAAATGCAGAAATTGTCTTGGGTACTATTCAAAACATTCGAGATGCCGTTACTTGGTTGGGATATACATATTTGTATATTAGAATGCTTCGCTGTCCAAATCTGTATGGCATAAGCCATGATAAATTAAAAGAAGACCCATTACTTGAATTACACAGAGCAGATCTTATTCATTCCGCAGCAGTAGGCTTAGATCGCAGTGGTTTAATAAAATATGATCGAAAGTCAGGAAATTTCCAAGCTACTGAATTGGGTCGAATAGCGTCTCATTATTACTGCACGCATGATACTATGGCTACATATAATCAGCTACTGAAACGTACTTTAAGCGAAATTGAACTGTTCAGGGTATTTTCATTATCCGGCGAATTTAAACATATAAATGTTCGAGAAGAAGAAAAATTAGAATTACAGAAGTTAATGGAAAGAGTACCTATCCCGGTGAAAGAAAGCATAGAAGAAGCAAGTGCGAAAGTTAATGTACTTTTACAAGCGTACATTTCTCAACTAAAACTGGAAGGATTTGCGCTTATGTCAGATATGGTATTTGTTACACAGTCTGCATCAAGATTAATGAGAGCAATTTTTGAGATTGTTTTGTTTCGCGGCTGGGCACAATTAGCTGATAAGTGTTTATCATTGTGCAAAATGATAGATAGGAGAATGTGGCAATCAATGTCCCCTTTGAGACAATTCCGTAAAATGCCAGAAGAAATTGTGAAAAAAATAGAAAAGAAGAATTTTCCATGGGAAAGGCTGTATGATCTTGGACCAAATGAAATTGGGGAATTAATTCGAGTACCTAAATTAGGTAAAACTATTCATAAATATATTCATCAATTTCCGAAATTAGAATTATCAACACATATTCAACCGATAACGCGTTCTACATTAAGAGTAGAACTAACTATTACACCCGATTTTCAATGGGATGAGAAAGTACATGGCGCTTCAGAAGCATTCTGGATTTTAGTTGAAGATGTAGATTCTGAAGTAATACTTCATCACGAATATTTTCTATTGAAAGCCAAATATGCCGTAGATGAACACTTAATCAAATTTTTCGTACCTGTTTTTGAGCCTTTACCACCACAATACTTTTTACGAGTTGTATCCGATAGATGGATCGGTGCAGAAACTCAATTACCAGTTAGTTTCCGTCACTTAATCCTTCCAGAAAAGAATTTACCACCAACTGAATTGCTTGATTTACAGCCCCTTCCAATTACTGCCTTGCGCAATTCTAAATTTGAAGGTATCTATACGGATAAATTTCCACAATTTAATCCAATTCAAACACAAGTATTCAATGCTGTTTATAATTCAGATGATAATGTGTTTGTTGGAGCACCTACAGGTTCGGGAAAAACAACAGTAGCAGAATTTGCAGTATTACGTTTGCTAATTCAGAATCCGGAGGGTAGATGTGTGTATATGGTCAGTAAAGAAGCTCTAGCAGAATTGGTATATGCAGATTGGTCAATAAAATTTAATCAACTTTTGGGCAGAAAGGTGGTATTGCTAACTGGTGAAACAGGTACAGATCTTAAATTGCTCGCGAAAGGACAAATTATAATTACAACTGCAGATAAGTGGGACGTTTTGTCACGAAGATGGAAACAAAGAAAGAATGTACAAAATATTCAACTTTTTATTGTTGATGAGCTTCAATTAATTGGCGGCGAAGAGGGGCCTGTATTGGAAATAGCATGCTCAAGAGCTCGTTATATTTCTTCTCAATTGGACAAACCAACCAGAGTTATAGCATTATCAGCTTCACTTGCAGATGCTAAAGATGTAGCTCAGTGGTTAGGTGCACCTGCCGCAGCAACTTTCAATTTTCATCCATCTGTTCGACCTGTACCCTTAGAGCTACATGTACAAGGAATAAATATTACTCATAATGCATCTAGATTGGCTGCTATGGCAAAACCAGTATACAATGCAATATTGAGATACGCTACTCACAAACCAGTTATTGTTTTTGTTCCTACACGCCGCCAAGCTAGATTGACAGCTATTGATTTATTGACTTTCACTGCAGCTGAAGGACAACCTTCCCGATTCTTTCACGCAGAAGAAGCGGATATTAAACCATTTCTCGATAGGATGACTGACAAAACATTAAAGGAAACGCTTTCGCAAGGAGCTGCTTATCTTCATGAAGGATTATCTGCTGATGACAGACGCCTTGTTGAACAGCTGTTTGATAGCGGCGCTATTCAAGTAGCAATTGTTACAAGAGATCTTTGTTGGGATTTATCTATTAATTGTCATCTTGTAGTTGTTATGGACACTCAGTGCTATAATGGAAAAACACACGCTTACGAAGATTACCCAATTACAGATGTGTTGCAAATGGTAGCTCGAGCAAATCGTCCATTAGAGGATGATGATGCTAAATGTGTTCTACTTTGTCAGAGTTCAAAGAAAGATTTCTTTAAAAAATTCCTGAACGAACCGTTGCCTGTAGAAAGTCATTTGGATCACAGACTGCACGATCATTTTAATGCGGAAATAGTAACAAAAACGATTGAGAACAAACAAGATGCAGTTGATTATCTCACATGGACTTTCTTATATAGACGACTTACACAAAATCCGAATTACTATGGATTACAAGGTGTTACGCACAGACATTTGTCTGATCATTTGTCTGAATTGGTTGAAAGCACATTAAGCGATTTAGAACAAGCGAAATGTGTTGCTGTGGAGGATGAGATGGATACTTTACCATTAAATCTTGGAATGATTGCAGCTTATTATTATATCAATTATGCGACAATTGAATTATTCAGTCTTTCTTTAAATAATAAAACCAAAATTAGAGGTTTGTTAGAAATTATTTCAGCAGCAGCAGAATATGAAACAGTACCAGTTAGACAAAGAGAAGAAAATTTGTTACGAAGTTTAGCGGCACGTCTTCCCCATGCTCCGCAAGCCACAAGAATGGCCGATCCACATGTAAAAGCACAGCTTCTATTACAAGCGCATTTGTCTCGAATACAACTCGGCCCAGAGCTTCAAAAAGATACGGAATTAGTGTTAAGCAAAGCTGTTAGGTTAATACAAGCTTGCGTTGATGTTCTTAGTTCCTCTGGTTGGCTGGCACCAGCAGTTGCCGCTATGGAACTTGCACAAATGGTTACACAAGCAATGTGGTCTAAAGATTCTTATTTAAAGCAGTTACCGCATTTTACTTCTGAAACAATTAAGCGTTGTACCGACAAAGGAGTGGAAACTGTATTTGATGTAATGGAATTAGAAGATGATGACAGAAATCGTCTTTTACAATTGTCTGAAACACAGATGGCAGATGTTGCCAAATTTTGTAATCGTTATCCCAACATTGAAATGTCCTATGAAGTTCAAGATAAAGATAAACTGCGTAGCGGTGGCACCGTGAATGTTATTGTTCAACTTGAAAGAGAAGATGAAGTAACTGGACCAGTTGTGGCACCTTTCTTTCCACAGAAGCGTGAAGAAGGATGGTGGGTGGTTATTGGTGATCCAAAGACTAACTCTCTGCTGTCTATTAAAAGATTAACGTTACAGCAGAAAGCAAAAGTTAAACTTGATTTTGTAGCTCCTGCCCCTGGGCAACATTCTTACACTTTGTATTTTATGAGTGATGCTTACTTGGGATGCGATCAAGAATATAAATTTACCATAAATGTAGGAGAATATGAGTCAGATGCAAGTTCGGGGTCAGAGTCAGATTAAGAAAAATAGGTTCACATATTTTGACAACTGTATTAGTATATTAAAAAGAACTATGGTCACATCTTCTTCATTTGTGAAATGTCATTTAGTTTTATATTCAACTGTAAATGTAATATATATATATATATATAAGAATAGATTTGTCAAGTGTAAGGAGTATGACTCATTATTATTTAATAAGATAGGATTCAATAATAAATAATTATTTTTTACCATTTATAAACAGAATCAACATAAACTATTTAGCTTTCCTTTTTGTTTTAATCTGGAACAATAAGACATATTGGTAAAGACAATATGTAACTTGTTTCATTTGTATAATTTAAATTCTTTTTTGACATTATTATTAATTATTGCATTTATAGGAAAATTTCGAAAAAGTACAAACATTATAAAGAATGCGATACTTTTACCATACGTCATTAAAAATGTAAATTTCATAAAATTTAATGAAATAATTAAAATGAATATTCGTATAGAAACAATAAAAAAAAGTATATGGAATTTTTAATTACAATTTAATCTTTAAAATATTTGTAAATACCTTTTTCATGTAAATAAAGAATACATTTAAGAAAACACAACAGGTTTATTGAAAAAATTGTATTCTGTATAGTATTTATGGAAAAAGTAGTAAATTTTCTACCTTTATTATAATTGGGATTGGTCTGGACAATTCTAAATTCGTAATTACATCTACTCTGTGTCTGGGATTTTTAAATAAACACTTATAAAAACAATAATTTATGATATACGTAAAATTTTCTTTTGTAAAAAAGGATATAAAGATTTTGAATTTATAATGATGTTAGTGATAACAACCATAATAAAAATATTGATAATTTATAATACTAACAATATAATAATAGTTGTAACAACCATAATAGTACAATAGTAACAACTATAATAATAATACTCGTAACAGGTAACAATGTAGTCTCATGTTTCGGAACTTTTTATATAATACATTATTCTAAATGACTGCTTAAAAGTTGTTATAGAGCATAAAATAATAAATAATTTTATCAATCACACAATGACAACTTCAATTTACTTCAATTTTAACTTCTCATACGAATATTTGGCACAAAAATAGTACTAACATCTTGTTCTCTTGAGGATACTTATTTTCCAATTTTCGATACGAAAATAAAGAATAAGAAAACGTTTTTATACTTTTGTATTATTTTTTATCTTATTGTCTAAGTATGAATTAAGTCATGACGAATTTGTCATTCTGTTCTAAATCAAAGTTGTCTGCAAATAATCCCAAATTTGTAGGATTAGAATACATACATATCTGTAAACCTAGAAGGTATGAAATTGTAATATGAAGCTAAATGGTAGCCCATATATATATTCATGGAATTTTCCTTGTATCCCACTTTTCATACATCTTATTTTATATTGGCTCGCGTTTTAAGGGCGAAGACTCAATTGAGGTTGCGTGAATTGGTATTTGGAACGAAGGCGAGCCAATGAACGCTCATTCTCTTCCTCATCTGATATACAAGGTGGTGCATTACTGACTCCACCTCGAGAGGAAGTTGCTCGTATTAGTTCTTGGTCAGGACCATTTCGGTGTTCGTATAACAAAATATTTAATGTCTCTTCATAAATTCTGGCCTCTGGAAATTCAACCTATATATTGTGAATTAAAATTTTACTATCCCTCTTTATCTTTACTTTGAATATTACTTTACATTATGGAAGGTGTATTTTTATAATGAATAATTATAAAAGCACTGATATGTATATTATTTTATGTTACCTTTGTGTGTTTCCTGTCAGTCGTATATACAATAGAGTGGCAACAAACTTCTCCAACTTTACTACCATGACCATAGAATGTCCAACAACAAATTTCACTGGAGCCAATTACATCTTTAATAAACAGTGCTCTATCATTGAATCTAAGAGACATTTTGTCGAACAATTCTATGTTTTTTAACAGATTATCATCTGACAAACTGCAAAGACAGGGCTTTTTATATTTATTTGTTCTTTGTATCATTGCGTATTGCAATTTCTATGAAATGGGTAGTATCACCTTGTATATGAATATTTGTTATTGTGCCTATTAATAAGCAGCTTTACCACTGGTTTGGTAGTGTTGCTAATTAAAAACTGCTCTTCTTTTGGAGAAGTAATAAGTGGAACTCTACAAATAGGCACTGCTTCTTTTTCTTTCAAAAGAAGTGCTTGCTCACAAGATTCTGCTAATTCGCTGATACAATAAAATTTTGCTTCTGCAAGTAGTTCTGCCATTTCTTTTGTGCTCTCTGGTAATGGAACTGAACCATCCCTTAAAAAATTTAAGATTGTTCCAAAGTGTTTACCACACCTATCTATTAACACCCATCCTGCAAATAAAATCCATAAAATTTCAGCACAACATAATAGATGAAAGTAAATAATTTAAAAGATATTAAATACATCTTTTGGGGTATGCATTTGGGAATATGATTTTGTAATGGACTACTAAACTAGATTAGCATTGTTTAAGATGTATCAATGAATAATACAAAGACTGATGTAGTATTGAATTAAATAATTATGAAACATCTCACCTTCGGAGTCTCTGTGCATTTCCATGTGACCGCTAAACATAGCACGTAACATAGTATCATATTTTTGAAGTGTACCTAAAGTTGTGTAGTGTAAGGAACCACCGATATTCAACTTGACATAATCCGAAGGATATTTAAATTCCGCTTTGTGATTTCCGGACATCACGAATCACAACGACGATATATCGAAATCTCAGATATCGATGGTAACGAACGTTCAAACGATAAAGTTAAATGTCAAATCAAAGATATATTTAAGAAAGTATGAAGTGTTGTGACTTTGGAATGACAACACGAATGATGAATGATAACCAATACGAAAATACTTTATGTGCCATTTATTAGCCCCATCTTAAATGTTTAAGTTTTACTCAACGACACGATTCACTTGTCTTTTATACCTTACCACTTAATAATAAATATACCCTATCATGCTCCCATTATGGTGAATAATTAGTATGAAGAAACAAAGACTAATAGTTCGACAGACGCGCAGGTGCGACTATCGAAGGATCGATTGTTTGTTTATTTAAGAAAATGGCCGACTCCTCAGCAAAATATGGGATTTACATTGACGATTTAAGTACAATTCGTGAACTGGAATAGGCTAATCAGAGAGACAAGATTAAAAATAGAAAATATCAGAGCTTAATTTCAAATAAGTGTTATAGAAATCATTGTACTTACGCAATGTAATCTGTACTCGCTTACCATTTTAATATGCGTTACACTGTTAGACTAGTGTAATGTTATGGGAATTTTCATTTGGTTTATCACGTTACCTCCTATTCCCCATGAGTTCAATGATTATTCATACATGAGAATTTTGTCTAGACCTTCGGGGATCCTAAAACCCCCGTACTTATTTTATAAATTATTATACAACGTAATAATGTTAAAAATGATGACAGTAATAACACTAATAACTTAATTATGCCGTAGATTACATTATTATTAAATCTTATCCAATTTTTTTCACTGAATATGCACTTTTTACGATGCAATAATTGCTTAAATTATTCAATTACGTTCCACTGAATGACAGACACAGCGATGTCGAAATGGAGATGGTAAACACTCAAGCGCTGTGCTGCAAGGTCGACGCGCAATACATGATAAAAAACGTCGGCAATCTAGATGAATGATATCAGTATAACAACAGAATACGCACTAATCAGACCGTTACTATTTTCAAGTTTATTATCAGAATTGCGTTCTATCTTGCATTATTATCGAACTCCAACTACTCAAAGCGTGCAAAGTCTGGGAGCAAGGCTCATCAGAAGAATATAATTACGGTGTTGCTCGGTGGACATGTAATGGACGGTGTAGCGACTTAACAAAACCACCATGATTGAAGCATTGATGGTGACCGTGGCCCTGCTCGCAGTAGTCGCAGCGGCAATCTATTATTACGTGAAAAGTGTGTACAGTTTCTTCGATGATACCGGGATTCCGATCGCACCTTGGTCGCCGATTGCCGGTAGCATGAAGGATCTAGGCAACCAAAAATGCAGCTTAGCCGAAACGATTCAACGAATATACAATCTCTATCCCGAAGCCAAGTACATCGGTGTCTTCGAGAACTTCACGCCGGCGATCATGATCCGTGACCTGGACTTGTTGAAGTCCGTCACGGTGAAGAATTTCGACCACTTCCAGAACCACCGCTCAATAACAGCGTCGGAACAGATTTTCAGTAAAAACATATTCTTTTTGCGCGGTGAACGATGGAAGGAGGTGAGGGGCCTGTTGAGCCCAACATTCACTTCCAGCAAGATGAAAGCGATGTACAACTTGATGCATGAATGTGCTGTACGGTACGGGGAGAATTTGGCTATGTTACCCAAAGAGAAAAGGTCCATCGAGCTGAAGGACACGTTCACCAAGTACACGAACGACGTGATCGGCACCTGTGTGTTCGGGGTGACTGTGGATTCGATGACCGATCCCAACAACACGTTCTACGTCTACGGCAGGGAAGCTACGGTTATCGATAAACGGAGGGCAACCAAGTTCTTCCTGTCGATGAAGTTTCCTCTGCTTTGTAGGGTGTTCGGTATAAGGATATTCGAAAAAAAGATCACGGACTTCTTCCAGGATTTGATCTCGTCTACCATTAAAGCTAGAGACGAACAGGGCATCGTGAGACCGGACCTGCTTCACATAATGATGGAAACTAGGGGGAAATTGGGCCCGGGCAAAGAACTGACAATCGAAGACATGACCGCGCACGCGTTCGGCTTTTTCTTTGGAGGGTTCGATAGCAGCTCGACCCTGATGTGCTTCGCTGCTTATGAAATAGGAGTGAATCCGGAGGTCCAGAAAAGGTTG
The DNA here is from genome assembly GCF_051020985.1 of Nomia melanderi. Taxonomy (NCBI): domain Eukaryota; kingdom Metazoa; phylum Arthropoda; class Insecta; order Hymenoptera; family Halictidae; genus Nomia; species Nomia melanderi. The sequence goes on along the minus strand of NC_135012.1, from coordinate 7,827,856 downwards.
CAGGAAGAGATCGACGAGGTGCTGATGAACAACAAAGGAGAGGTGTCTTATGAGGCAATTAACGGCATGAAGTATCTGGACGCTGTTATCAACGAAGCTCTAAGGATGTATCCGGTGAACATTTTTGTAGACAGAGTCTGCACGATACCTTTCGAGCTACCTCCAGCGTTGCCAGGAGGTAAACCGCATCTGGTCAAGAAAGACGAGGTCCTTTGGCTACCGATCTACGGGATACACTTTGATCCGCAGCACTTTGAGGAGCCGACGAAGTTCAATCCGGATCGATTCCTCGACGACTCGAAGAAGCTTCTAAACTCTGGGAAGTTTTTAAGTTTCGGCGTAGGCCCGAGGATGTGCCTGGGGAACAGGTTCGCGCTTCTCGAGACCAAGGTCTTGTTGTTCCACGTGTTCGCGCGCTGCAACCTTAAACCCAACGAGAAAACAACCATACCGATGAAATTGAGCAAGAAAGTGTTCCAAATGACGGCAGAGGATGGATTTTGGTTTGATGTTGTGCCCAGGGAAATTACCACTCCCGTGCTCAACAATCTCGCGGTCAATGGCAGTGCCATATAATAAGCTTACCTCTGAAATATATTTGTAGAGTAGAATTTTCTATTTTGGCAAAATACGGCAAGATATTAACCCTTTGCGGACGGAGATTCTCTGAAATATACAAAACCCTCAAGAGATGAAGCTAAATTATATATCAATTACTTGAACAATAGAAAAATAGGGAACTACATACTGATCTCTTGCTATTTGAATAATTAAATCATTTGTTTACGACTTAGTCTTCCAAATATGAAAATTTCATCTCGTCGAAACGTCGACATTCGTCTGCAAAGAGTTAACACTGTACGGATCAAAATGTTTTTAACTGACTAAAAATGTGTGTAACTTATTAACTATAATATAATTATGGTATTACGAATAATTATATTCATTTTCAACGGCTGACGATTTTGTTTAACACTTAAAAAGGTGCAAAAGATTCTGCGCAATCAAGTTACTCTTTTATTTTTATATTTTCAAAGATAATATGTACTTACATGACTGATTTAATCGTACATTAATTCTGCATTATTATGGAGCATTTTGTTGATGTATAATTGTTATTGTGAATACAAGAACAATGTCTTACCGTACATACAGTGAGTCACAGCCAAAATCGTACATCACATATACGAATACGTTTCGTCTCGTGAAAAAGTTCAGGAAGGATATGGGGGAAAAAATATCATGAATCTATATTGTAAATGTATCTATATTTATTATGTAGTAGTATCAAAAGGAACAAAGTTGTCTAAATATAAAAAAAACAAAGTTACTATAATTCAGCCTGGAAAACGTCTCACAGCTAAAATCGTACATTTGTAGAAAAGTGACCAACAATTTGTTTAAATTAAAAATTAATATTTTGTTGGGTGCCCACGACTACATTCTACCGCACGCAATCTATTTGGCATAGATTTTACCAATTTTTCAGTAAAACTGGGTTCAATTTTTCTCCATTCCTCCATTAATACCCTTTTTAAATCATTTTTATTTTTAATAGTATGTTTCTGGATTCTAATCTCTAATTCATTCCAGACGTGCTCTATCACGTTCAAAACAGGTGATTGTGGAGGTGCGTTTAGTACTTTAGGGCAATTATACAGTACCCACATTTTGGCTACATGCGATGTGTGTTTGGGATCATTGTCGCTATAAAACTTAAACGAATTCAAAATCCCTAATTTTTCGGCACTGTCCCTCAAATTGTTTTTCAAAATATTTATGTAATCATATTTATTCATGTTACCTTCGATAAATGCTAAGTTACCCACTCCGGCGGCGGACATGCAGCCCCAGACCATTACTGATTGCCCTCCATGTTTCACGGTACTGTTTAAATTTTGTATTTTAAACTCCTCATTTGGTCGACGCCACACCGTAATTTTTCCATCTGAATGAAATATGTTAAATTTACTTTCGTCCGTAAATATAGTTTCTTTCCAAAAATCAAAATCTTTGTATATATATTCTCTTGCGAAATCTAGTCTCTTTCTTCTATTCTTCTCGTTTATAAGAGGCTTATTCCGAGCTGTACGACCGTGAAAATTATGTTTTCTGAGTTTTTAAGTCATGTGTAGCGATTAGATAAATTTTATAGTTAATGGTAGGTAAAAATCGTGGTTTGCAAATAAATACAGCCGAATTCTAGCCAAATAGTACCACATAGTCTACTCTACGTGGCGCCACCAAATCAGCTATGTGGTGTGCCTCTTTATTCAATATATTATTTATTTACAATGTTCACTAAATTATAACGTTGAAATATTTTATCGACCAACTTCTATGACAGCTTGTTTCTAACTCACTATTTACAAAAAAAATATCACGGATATCAACAAAAGAATTTAAAATGTATAGTTACGCGATTTCTAATAACAAACAGAAATTGACTTTATCTACAAGTAGAAACCGACATTACTAACACATATATCTATTCACTCCCATATATTTTAAGTTCTATTCATCGTTCTTTTGGCGCAGAGCGAAACCTCTGATCTTTTGCAGAGTCGGTAATTCAGAACCTGGGACACGAAGTTCAATATGCTGCTATGTCTATCCTTCTACCTCATCTGTGGTTAAACTGTATCCCTGTTTCGAAATCATTTTTATACTGACACTTGTTTCTGTTTTAATGAAATTACTTAAATATTAACTTCATTAAATCTTTGCAATCATTAGATATTTAAAGTAATGTTAATACTTAACGCTTATTTTCATTTCGTGTGGAAACTAACAATTGTTTATATAGAAACTGTTGATACTTGCATAAATTGTATAGTATGAAATTTAAGATCAGATTCATAGAAAACCGGGCAGACTCAAATTTTGTTCAAACAGTGCAACCAGACACTTCTTTAATTCTTTAGAACGTATGATCTTTTCATTTTTGTTTAGAGCAGTCTATCAGATCAGAATCATTATGTTGACACAAAGAAAACAATATACTAAAATAAATTGAAAAATTATAGTACATTGACAATATATTGTGTATAAGTATTCGTATTTGAATAATAAAGTATTCAGATAAGAAAATTTCGAATAACAGAGATAATACTACACCATAATAGTAGATTTTGTGGAGTGTAAAAGATGTTGATGTATGTTCATTATAACCTAATTTTCTAACAATTAATATAAGTGATGTATACTAATATAATACTAGATATTCTATACTTTCCGTTTAACAGAAATATTTAGTAAACATGATAAAATAGTGTGAAGAACTGGTATGAAAATTATATAAAATATATTTGATATTTTACATTGATAGAGTTGCGAACTACGGAGGTACCTTTACTTGTTTTTATTGATCGACGCCTGTGCAATAAGCGACCTCGACGTATCAACCCTAGCCTATGAGAAGTAATCATCGGTTAATATATCGTTTATGTATCGTTTTCTAACATTTAGAATTTTATCCTTCTCTTCGTCTACATGATCATACAATGTACAGTGTCTGTCTTTATTTATTAAAGACTGAATAAAAAATATTGGAGAGAATAACGAAGATAAAGAGGTCGTTGAAGTCCTGTCAGATGAAACGACAGCAGTATTTGAAGCAATAACAACTTCAATCAATGTAATAATTCTACTTTATTCAAGTAAGATGCATTAAATAGTGAATATGTTAGGATCGTAAATTCATGTTTTAAAATAATTAATAGTTTGCAATCATTTTTTAAGAAAACAATGCATGAACATACATTTTTGTAATATTATTTTTGAATTATTACAACATATGATCTATAATTATAACATTGTAATTGAACTTCATATTTTTAGTAGATATAAAAATTTTGTTTTTTTTATATCTTGTTTTATAGTGTCAAAATATTGTGTCAAATATTTAATACTACTGTGCATCAAATATTAGAATAACATAATGTTACAAACTCATTACATGTATAATGATATAATGGGCATTATATTTTAAATAAATTTTATTTTTATAAGTGCATATATTTGTAATGCGTTGAAGTATGATTTTGAAGTACATATGTGAATGTATACGCATGGACAAAAGGTTTTAATTATTTATAATGAACTATAGATGCTGCAAGTAAAAGCTTTGTATATATTCATGTATTATTCATCTTACATGTATATTATTTCACCAATTAGTATATAGATAAGGCTCACATAGTTTATATTTCTTATGCACTCTCACAAATGCAAAATAAAAATTTTTAGTTAACCGAATAAAATGTATTATGTGTTAATTGTAAGTTGTATTCCAATTAAAGTTCTTTGTCATGTATTGATGTGACTGTATAAAAGAAATAGACACATATACATTTAAAATGTTAATGGAATTCTAATTTTTTAAGGTATATTCAGCAAAATGTAATTATAAATATTAATGTCCCTAAGCAAGATGATAGACTATCACTGCAATACATGTTATCTTGAAAAATCAAGTCTCGAATCAGTATTCATAAACACATCATAAAAATTATCTATTGATGCTTGTTTATTTTCAATGCCATAGAGTTTTGTAGACTAATTTATATTGATAAAAATATGTATTGTATGAAGTATTGTATGAGGTACTAAAGCAAATAGAAATCTTATTAAACTATACAAAACTTTTTGCAATACTAAGTTTTAGATAGTAATATGTGCTGTAATATGCATGACATTTATAGTCTATCAGTAATACAATACTTTCTGATCTTTTATATTTTTTCTGAGAGTATGAAAATTATTGTAGCGGCACATTTATTAAATATAGTACACGATGGAACTTTGTATAAGTATCGTATAAAAAGATAATTATTCATTTTAGAACTTTACTAAAGCATTGGAGTAAAATGCATGTATAGTTTTGACAGCCAGTGAATAGTAAAGAAGGAACAATTGATTAACTTGCACAATCTCTTCATTCAATCCATTATATGTACTTCTGACTACTGACTATAAGAGCATTTAAAATCATATGCTGTGTAAACATAATATAACATGAATATACATACGTATATATATATTTAGTTGTATGAGACAAAATTGCCGTTTTTATAAAATAAAATTAAAGCAATGTATTTTCAAAGTAAGATATGTTACATTTTATTTAATGAAAATATGCATTACGTACTTTTAAACGCATTAATGATCAAGTTTTTCAACATGATCTCAATTAAAATATTTGAATCCTTATAAAAATGAATTATTCGAATGCGGTGATTATCGTTTCTCGCTCATGGAATATTTTATTCTTTAGGAACGATTTTAAATGAAAGAAGAGTTGGTAATTTATCGCACAAAAATTTTGGTGAATATTCTATTGGGTAAAAAAACTATTAATATTGTTAGAGCATAATTTTGAATAAATAAAAAACGGCAACTTTCATGTAATACAACGTGATATGCATATAGGGTAAATTATCTAGAATCTAAAATATCTCCATTATTTTTGATGACACGAGATGATTTTTAATAAAAAAAAAATATTTATTTAAAAAATGAAAATCTTATGACACAAAAGATTTTCTTTTCAAAGTCATATTTTTGGAAACTTTGAGATCATCGAAGTTCGTTACTTTAAATGGGATAACGTAATTTTACTATCGTCCAATTAAAACTAATGGAAGGACAAAAACCATATGAGCAATATTTATAGAAACATAGAAATTGAATCTAGACCTACGAAATCAATAAAAGAACAGAATAAATCATATGAAAATTTATAGCAGAATTTAGGTGATAATGTTAAATCAAACAAAATTACGGAAACGGAAAATAAAGTTTTTTCTAATTGGTGTAAAATCAAACAAATCGTGTAAAAAGAGAAAAATAATTCGAGTAAAAACAGAATTGTGTGTATCAATAAATGTAAGGATTTGTTGTTATTTAGTGTGAATACAGCAAGCCATACTTTTAATAACTTGTCAAATGTCAGCTCTATTTCAATTGATTTAATGATTTCCAATAGGTTGTTATTTAGCAGTGGTTTCCATGCTGAAAACAGCAAACCTACATCGTATACCGATTGTTATTGTAGATTTGTTTTATAACTTTACATATATGTACGTGCATTCCTCTTCTATTTACGTAATTTAACGTAATCCTTTATAAAGTTTAAACCTTTGTACTCGAGAGGCGATTATTAGTTGTTATACGATCCAACATAGTAAAATTATAAAATTTTAAATTCGGTACTCAACTTTACATAAGTTAAAATAATCAAAATTTATAATGAGGAACATTATTGAGGGCAAAGGCTTAATAAATTTTACGACAGTTTTGTGTAAATGTTTACACATGTTCTATAAATCTCATATTTTTCATATATTACTACTTATTAGCATAGACTACTATTTATTAGTATATGCTACTATATCACGACTCATTAATAAAATTAAATGATGAATTATTTGCAAATGATTCATTTGATTTCAGAACAGTATAAAATTATTATACAACTGTTATTTCTAGAATAAAAATAATAAATTCAAATTATATTTCTTTACGTTCATTCCAATCAAAATTTATTTAAGCTTGATCGCAAGTAACGAGTCAATCATATTCACTAGCATCTCGATAAAATAAACAATATTAATTTCATATAGATAACGCAAAGACATTAATTATTTTTCAGGAGTCTCTGATAAACAACGGTCACCATGCAGCATCAAGAAAAAATATGAATACTACGACGCTTCAAAGTTCCAACGGTCTCACGCAATTGTTTGTAAAACACTTAATTGCCTGGCGATATGAGTAACAATAGGCATAGAAATGTGACTATTAGTTTACCGCGTAATGCAAATTCTAAATGGCTTCAATAATGGCTAATCGGTCTTTAAATCCATGTTAATTCAAATTAAACAATGGCTTTCCGTTATCACGGCGAACGTTTAATTCAATGATTCGCTCGTGATTAATCGAGGTAAACTCGACCTCCGTCGCTTTCTTTGTAATCCTTTATAAACAATCACGTTGTCGGATTGTTCGTGTTGGATTCACGAAATATATCAGTATTTTCGAAAATAGTCAACTGTCATGTTCTTTTGTAAAGTTTAGAAGTTTTAAGTTTCACAAGAAAACCCAATCCGAACCGGGATTAGTGAAAGACGGTGGAATGTTCGTTGCGTACGCCGTATTGTTGCGATTAAGCGAGAATGATTGTCAACGGTGAAAACGAGTACACAAAGTTTCCCCATTTCCGCGAGTAAATCTTAAGGGTGGTGAAAAGTCGAAGAAATTGAAAATGTCCGAAGGCGAGGGGAAACGGGCTTCGCCGATACCGGTGGTGACCCATATACAGTGCTGTAACAGCGTAACCAACACGCATTGCCCTGCGCTTCAAGTGACGCCACGAATGTTGCGATCGCCGAGTCACGAGAGCGTCACGACCGATCTTTCCCTCTTCAGCGTCTCGTCAATAGCGAGCGCTAACAGGCTGGTTACTTTTAAGTCTTACACCGACGTGCATCTTGCTGGTCGTGGTCCATCGCCAAAACCAGACTTCCGTCAAATTCAAACTAGCAGGTGTGTTAAATTGTTACTTAACCCATTAGTTACCGATCACGAATATACTGGTTGTTAGGGAAATGTTTAGGATTGCCAATAAGAGTTGTGATATAAAATGACGAATGTACTTTAACACTTCCAATCCGATGGGTGGTATTTACTACCACGACATTTAACTTTTATCACTCCAACCGGTGGTCTCATTGCGAAACGTGGATCAAACACAATGGTAAAAGTGAAATATGTATGAATTAATTTCTTGTTTCTTGATATTATTATATGCTTATTAAATTCATAATGAAACCTCTTTAAAATAAATAAACTTTATTTGAGGCAGCTGGTAATCATTCTGCGATATTCTTGGAGTGATAAGGGATAAATTATCACTATTTCTACTGAAGGTGTCAAAAGACAGCTTTCGAAGTTTTAACTCACAACTATTTTCTCAGTGCAACAATTGAATTTTGGACATTTCTTGTAGTTAATTTTATAATCGTTATTGGAAAAGTCAAAAAATTAATTCAGAATATACGACTAAACTCGGAAAATAATTTTAAGATAAAATTTCAGAAGGTGCCATTTGACACCTTCGATAGAAATAGTGTTAATGAAACAGGAACTGAAATCAAGATTCTTCATAGCGATTGCTCTTCTGCTTTTATAACTCATTCACTAAAATGAAGCTCGTTCGATACATTACCAAGCGCAATAATTTTCAAAACTTTGACAAACTTCGACATGGCAGCCAAAGTGTCAATCGTCACAACCGTCTGACCAAGACACTAAGAGCAAAATGTATTTCGCGCAATGAACTGGTTATAGGCATTTCATGCAGTGAACAATTTCGCATGTTTCAGGCCAGCGGACATACCCGAAATCCTTTGGTTCGAAGAAGAGAATGAGTTGATCCGTAGTTGCGGGTTACTGTCCTCCGCCCTTGGACTTCGTAAAAGCTTTAGTACGAGCGACGTGTCTCAGTTGCCAAGTCCGGACGCTTTAGACACGGCTGGACTGCGATCAGCAGTCTCTGCTTTGACTCTAGACACTGCCCAACGAACTACTCTGCTTTTGGAGCATACCAGACTCGACCATGCTTCGAGGTCTTGCAGCACGTGGGTCGCCGTTGGCGAACCCGTAGCCGTTACATCGCAACTCCCTAGTCCTCACGGTGGAGCTGCACAAGAGCAGCAACGCCAGCAACACCTGTCCACTCAATCAGTTGCGTCTCAGTCAGCGCCTCAGCCTCCACCTGCACCGCCACTACCATCAGCGCCCTTCACAGGAGCAGATCTAGTCAGATCCGTGAACAAAAAAGTTCGGCAAAATTACATACGCAGAAGGTAAACAAAGACGATCATTGTTACTCAACGCTATGTATAAAGTGTGTCGAAATTGTTTAGCCCTGCGTGCAAAATGAAAGAGATCGTTTTCCTACATTGACATCGGGCGTTCGAAGTGTAGCCATTATCGAGTCGTCAATTTGGTGCAGTGGCGGCTCGCGTATAGGCATTGTGGAACTGCAGCACTCCCAATTTCCATTTGATATTATCGATAACATTTAATATGAGTCCTTTTTTCTTTAATTCTTTCTTTATACTTGTACAATATATAATCCTTAAGCTTAATGTCAGTAGTCATCTCCCAATTTATGAAAACGAAACGAACATTTTAAAACGAAGGCTAAAAGTTTTCTGGAGCAGCACCCCCACTAATTTTAGCTACGAGCCGCCACTGATTTGGTGACATAGGATTCATGTTACAGCGATGTCACGAATCTCGCGTTAAATTCCCTTTTTTGATACTCAATTTTGTAGTTATTTTTCAAGAATTCTTCAATCGCGTTGCTAGGGGTTCTACTGTAATGAGTCAAAGGAAACGTGCCCTACGATAGTCTGAACCTTAGAACCTCAGGCCTAATAAGAATACCCGTGATTCACAGGGAGCGATAGTTTCTAGTAGGTACAGGCATGGTTTGATGAGTGACATTCAAATTGAGAATTTATTATTTCAATACCTGACTCCACAGATTACCTTGACCTTGGGGTTTCAATAGACTTCTTTTTGTAGTTTCGCAAACCGTGAGTACATGTGATCCGTAATATTGAGCAAGTATCGTAACAGACGTAATGAATCTAATGATTCGTCGCGATGTGTTTTTATGTAATACTTAGTTACATCGCAGATGGTAGATAGTAGAGTGTCTTCCGTGGCTTGGTTAATCAACGCGTAAAAAAGAAATGTCTTCAGCCATAGTTGTAGAAACAGTTGATTTTGTCTTCTTTGCTGTGATCGAGTAGAAAAAAAACGATTAAATGTATTTCATTTTTTCATAAACGTATTGGGTCGATGCAACAGTTTCGACGTGTTCTGCACGTGGTGAACAAAAAAATTGTTTCTTCGAAATAAATAACATCTGTTTTCGAGCTATATAACGTGTATAAAGGATATTTGTTTCCTCGTTTTTATTTACTTTTGCTTTAGCCAGCAAACAGTTGAGGACTGTTCTTATTTCTTATAAAAAAACGTCAATGTGTTTGCATCGACGCAATATTTCCAATTTCGGCTGCATCGTGATACTTATGAAGAATGGGAAGTCGTAGAAGAATAGATGAAAATAATATTACTGTACTATTTAATTTTTTCTTTAACAGTTTTTCCCATCTCTTACTAAAGTCGAGATATAATTTGTTCTAATTTGGTGGCGCACTCTGCGTGACCAATATGTTCAATGGTACCAGTTGGACCGTTTCGTCAAAAGTTTATTTTACCACCGTACTACATTAATATTATTTATACCATTATAGTACTATAATATTTTATTAACGCAATATAATATTAATATTACAATATTGTTTCCATTAACAATGAAACATATCAAAGTGACATCCACCTAGAGTGAAAAGAATTTTTGAATAACAAAATCATTTGTGTTTTTATTAAATACTTGATTGGCTTTTTTTCCCTGAAACACAGTAGAACACAATACCAAAGTTTGGCCATTTATATCCTCGATGCCCAGTATAAACGTAGGTTTTCTAAAGTTTGAATCCGACGAGAAAACAGATTACGCCTTACCTAACGAAGTATCTCCCATCAAAATTAGCTTTCCTCCGCACCACTTATGTAGTTCTTTAATTTCAACATTAAAGTTTCAGCCATCTCATATTATAACACGTAACATAATATTTAGTACCTCAGTGACCCTTTTTAGTTACGTTTTTCCAATATTCTATGTAGAAGAACCAATATTCTATGCGTCCAATGAAATATTGCAATCGTGAAGATTGTTATTGAAACAAATGATGGTAGCGATCGTATTTTAGCACTAGAACTGTCACATTCGTCAAAACGGCTAGCTTTAATTTTCTTATCTGCGAACCATTGAAATTATGCAGATGTTTATATCTAATATCACTTTCCAAATTAACCCCTTGCAATCGAGAGGTGACACTCACCATTTGATTTCATACAGTAAAACTAAAAAATTTAATATTCAATATTATACTTCATTAATGCGCCAACTTCAGAAATATTGAAATAAAATAGTTTTGTTCCTCAATGTACGTGTGATTTCTCTTCGAGTTAGTTTCACAAAATATTGTTTTTATCTCGTCAAAAAATGTGAAAATATTTCTAGTGAAAAAGTTCCGAGTGCAATGGGTTAATATTTTCGTTTATGTAATCAAAGAAACGTTGTTTGATAACTTAAAAACATGTACTTCTATAGTTTTTACGAAAAGTACTATATAAATCACTTCAAGTTCTAGTGTTAAGATTAGCGAATATCATTTGGGTGATGTTTTTCTTGGACACAGAAAATATGGAAAGCCGCATAAAGATCGGATATTAAAAATGGATCTTTATGATTTGCAGATTATTGACAACGTATCGCGCGTTGGAACGGCTTTCGCAGAGTGAGTTCAACTTGGATCAATTAGAAGCCGCGGCAAGCGCGGCGCAAACCTCCAGCAGTACCTTATTAGTTCCTGGTGCATCGGCCATTACTGGAATCGCTTTGTTAGGGCGAAAAGAACAAAATCATGCTCTGACTATCAAAGACGTAGAAAGAGAACGTGGGAATCAATTGTCGAAATACGAAAGAAACATGATGATCTTTAATTGGCTGCACACTCTTGATGATACTGCTACTGTTGATAGTGTTGAATAAATTAAATCAAATATTTATTATTGAATCTTAAATCAAATAATTTATTACATAAAAGTGTAACCCTTCCGCTATGCAGGACAGTTAAAAAGTGTGTATAGTAAGTCACGAGAAACAGAAGATGCAAGATATTATCGATTTGACGATGCTAAAACCATGTATAGAACTTAATTATTATACGTAAGAGCATATTGTATTAGATTTAAATTAAGTTGAACTTATTCGGCTTGTTGCTGCGATACACGAATGATAGAAGTGTAGAGGGTAGTTTATCAAACTTGCGGACTTAAACGTAGTAATAGGTCCACGGTCTGTTTTAACACGTACAGTGTTAACTTATAGAAAATTTGTATACTGATTTACAATTTATACAGTGAGTGTCACTTGAAATCGTACATATTAATATTCGGAAGACATTTGTTTACAAGCTGCTTTTATAATGTGGTTATAATTTAAATTATTTATACGCAAATGTATTAAAGTATTTTTATTATAATATGTGATAATTTCAAACTCGTTTCGTTTGTACAAAACGAATTAAACGTATTTGGGAATAAGGCACTAATACCTTTAGTCATTGAAAGTTACGTCTCCAATAAAAATACGTTAAAGTATTCGTGTATAAATTATTTTAATTTTAACCATATAATAAAAATAACTCATAAACAAAAACTTTATAAGTATTAATATGGACGAGTAGGAATTGCGCTCACTGTACACGTATACAACGAAAAATTCGAACGGATTCAAACACCGTCCAAAACAAATTTGCGAGCACGTTCGAACGTTCTAATTTGCGAGCCTTCAATCTTCGAAGCAAGCTATCGACGTTCTCCGTTCCTTGCAGCCCTGAACTCCATCAAGCAATCGACATACGGGTGATAATATACATACTATTAAAGATGTCGATAGTTGACTGCCAAACCAAGTCTCGGAGGCTTTCGACTTCGAATATGTTTGGACGTCTCTTACGAACTTCCGTAAGGGTTGAAGCTTTTTTAAAAGCTCGCAAGCATTTCTGTTCGAACCCATTGGAATTGTTCGTTATATACACGCATAGGATTCTGGAGCAACGTTTCTCAAGCTGTGGGTCACGCTAAACTTTTTAGGGGCTGCGCTAACCCTTTGAGGGTATACGTCGTCATACCGACAACATGAAGTTCTCATACCTAGGATAAAAAATTGCAAACAAATAATTTAATTATTTATATACCGATCTTCTGTTGTTTAAAGAATTTAAACATTACAGTTATACATCTAACTTTTGAATAGTAGAAAAGAAGGAAAGTAGGTATCAATCTTTTGTTTTGTACTTTCCTTCTTTTCTAGTATTCAAGAGTTTGATATATCATTTAACTTCCTCCATTGAACGTTTTAAATTCGTTAACAAATTTTGGGTCGTAAAGGATTCAGTTTTGATAGACCACGAAAGTATAAGTGCTGTTTTACTTCAAACCGAGGAAAGCGATTAAACAAAGGATTTGCAGGAAATATTCGTAGAACTTCTTGCAAGTTTGAAGAATACTACCCGGTGTTCAAAGGGTTCATTTACTATGCTTTGGAAAGCGTTGCATGATAAACATTTGGGTTATTACACGCAAATGTGTCAATTGGCATAGCAAGATGCCGGAGAAACGTTGTTCTAAATCGAAAAGGGGTCCGACATTTCAATCCGAGATTTCAATCCGAGGTCTTGTGATTCGTTGACTGGCCAGTCGTGCTTTAACCACTACGACCACAGTGTCCTTCAGACCTCTTAGCTGTTCGAGTGTCACGTGTCATATCAGAAATCTGGTGGAAAGTGCCAAGCGGCGCGAACGCGTCTTTTCTTATTGCATGCAAGAAAGTGCCAAAACGGCGCAGTCGCGCTGTTTTATATGTTTATAACAACGGTCACGGTTTCGACGAGTAAGAGAAATTTAGCATTCGTACAGATTACAAGAACAAACATTTCAGTTTAGTTCCCGAGATTCCTTGGAAGGTAGGCTGGTTTCTGATCCCTGTGAGTTATTTCGTTTGAACTCCTCTGGACCTCGTCACACTCGAACCAAACACTACTTTAAGCTTTCGTACACTATTTTCGTAAACTATTCGTTATACAAAAATGACGACTGGAACGATAGTTTTGAAGAGAAGTGAATTTTGGATATTGTTAGTCTCGGAACTACGAAACGGATTATTTCGTGGTAGAGCGACTGAAGGGTTGTTTACGTAATGACAATGAGCGGTGATGCTTAGGACCATTTAAATTCTTATTAATTTTTCTAGATATTGTTTTTAAATATAGGTAACTTTATGGAATCTGTTGATATTTTTGTTAATACGTTGAATGCCATGTGGTCACCGGTGACCCTCGCCTAAATTCAATTACTGCAATTTCCTCAATTAAACGATAATTATTTGAAAACATTCCTATATTGTAAATAATACTACCTAATATGGTGACATGCGATAAACTTGCGGTAATAACAACGCGATTCAATTAAATAATTTAATATTGTATTTTCTTCATTTCGTATATTCTGCACTTTAAAATCGTGCGGCATTCAACGTGTTAAATATAATTTAGTCAGCCAATAACTAAAGCTAGTTATGGCAAATAAGAAGAAAAGAAAAGAATAAGAATTGCTTATCATCTTTTCTTTTTCTTTTTATTTGCCATAACTATTTTTATACTTTCAGGTTCTTTACGTTTCACTATTATATATTTTAACTTGCATCAACGTTACTAGATTTTATTAAAATTTAATGTTCTACTTTAATCCTTTCATTATGTACAAAATATCTCGCTTACACAAGTGATAGATACAATGATATAGACGAGATATATCGAGTATTACTTATTATTTATACGAATTATTTAGTTGTAAAAACTCTAAGTAAATAATCAATTCATAAGACACTATATCGTAGATAGAAGAATCCTAAAGACTACAAATAAAAAGTGCTGTATATTCGCAGTAAATGAATTTCCTTGTTCTGATATCGTACATTTATTCGTACAGCGAATAGTTTACGAGCAATTTCAAGCCGTTAAGTTAAACGAATTACTCTACGTATTATAAAACTATTACGGTACCATTCCGTTTAAAAAACTATTAACGATAAGGTTAAAAATGAAGAAAACTAATCGCGGAATAGAAACTTCATTTACTTGAAATTCGTATAAATGCAAATTACGTTCTATACAAGTTTCGCACAATAGAATCCAAGAGAGGCGAGATCTTCTGTTTTTCGGGACTCGTTCCAATTCACTGCGACTAGGAAAATTACACGATTTTTGTAAAATAAATCACAGAGACTTTTAAGTTAGAACACATTAAACCTCTGTTGTAAGTAAACGATAATTTTACCTGCAATCTCACCGGGCAATGTACATTCTTGTATTTACTCTGAGCAATATTATTCCGTTTCTTTTAAGTTACCACGAGTTATAATTGATTATAATTAGTCACGTAAATGTAACGATGAACTATAATTGGTTACAACTTTTCTTACACATAATATACATATGAATATATATATATATATATTATATATAATATAAAAACAGGATGCATAGAAGTGTATTTCACTCTATTTTGTGCATCCTAGTGCACAAGGTGATTGTATACTCATCATAGCGCGGTGCGGTTTGACTCAAGTTGGAATGCTGGTCGATTTTCCACGTGAAATGAGCCGCTGCTTGTTATATGACTAAATATTAAAAAAACTCGTTGCGATTTGTGTAATTTAGATGTGGTTTAAACGTTAACAGGTAGACGATTTGTAACAACATACAGAATTTAATATAATGATTACGTACAAGCAACACCAGCGTTCTGGACTGTATTGCAATGTGTTTCATGTGACGTGTGACCATGGTCCCGTGACCGTCTAGTCGTGTCTAAAAGTATGATGTGGAATGCGAGATACGTTTTTAATATGGATATTGATATTTTCCTAGAAGTGTATTGTATTTAGTGGTGTAGGGCATACAGATCGTAAAACATCTAACTGCTTGCCTTATGAATTAATTTCTAAAATTTAACCAGAACGACCGTTTTTTTATTCGTGTTTTTCATGGTCCCTGATCAAAAAATTAAGGCCATCATTGATATTACTTTCCAGAAGATCAACAGTGAATCAGCAACCTGATTCTTGCCTGGTCGTTTTGTTATATTAATTTTTTATAACTCAGGTTTTATTTCTTTGCTTCACTCTTGGTCTCAACCCCTTGTACTTCAGAATCGCCTCTCAATCGACAATTGATTTGACACAGCAAACGTGTAAAGTTTGATATTTAATATTAAACTTTGTATAATGCATCGATACATGAAATATTGAAATAAAATAGTTGTGTTCCTCAATTTATGTGCGATTTCCGATCAAGTTAGTTTCAGAAAATGTCGTCAGTCTCATTAGAAAATGTTGAGTAGTTCCAGTGAAACACTTCTGAAGTACAAAGGGTTAATACTACGACGAAGAAATTATTATTAAATTACCTTCTAGACTTCCAATATGATTACCGTGAACAATGTGGCGTAAAAGCTATGATGGCCCTAATTTTTTTATTAGGAACTCTAGTATTCGAATATGTTACGGAAATATATTCACGGAAAAGGCCAAATCAATCATAATATGCAAACAATAAAGCCACCAGAAATACCTAAGTTATTACCCTAAGTCAACTCGGCTTAATAATTTTTAGTACAAAAAAAATTCCGACTACACTCGGGATAAAAAGGCAAGCGGCTAATGATTGCATTTTTCTGTTGCTATCGTCCTATGTACCGCAGAATATTGGGGGGAAGAAGCATTCCTGATTTCCTTTCATATTATCTGAGACTTTTGGAACTTAACCCTTTCCGCTTCGATACAATTATGAAAAATTTTGCAATAAAGTACCATTTAATTTGAGTAAGCCACTGCATAATATAAAGTGTTAGAAGGAAAGCAACATATTTAATTTTAAGGTTCATATATTTTGTAAATTGAAAGTACATTGGTTTGAATATAACTGTAATTTATTATGAAAGATCAAAATGAAAGAAAAAATTGGCAAAAACATGCCACGCATATTTTTAATTACATGACGAGTATGGTTCGTCACTGTGCAGTTGGCCATTAAAACCTTATAGCGAGTCTAGCTCGCCATTGTAGCGCAAGGGGTTAACCGATGATGGATGCTTTATCCTAAAGACACGAGATTTAACTATTGGCCAGTACGTAATTCTAACTTGTAACGTTTAAAAAGTGCCGATTTGATACTGTTCCTTATCGCAGTTGGTCATAGGTATTTATGTAGAGTCTACGGTACTCTGTTTGAACAATCTTAAAACTTGTAATGAACTAGGCTCCTAAACAGAATTATCTGAACTTAATGAAATTTTATCGGATTACAGAGCATATTGCACTATATCTACATAAGATAATTATTTCGACGAAAATTCACTCGTAAGACAGATGAAAGTTAAATTTATAGAAATTAAACAATATTTTCGTTACTTCCTTTTCTTTCCATTTGTTTTTCTTTTTCATATGACTGTTTAATTTGAAGTCGACTGATAGATTAATTTGCGGTTATAAGAGAACGTAATATGTATGGCGACGTTACAGCAAACCGGAGCGCAGAATTTTAAATGTTGATTTTGTTCTTGACACATTAATAACTGACATTATTAATTACCTAAAGAATATCTCAGGGTGTTTAAGCGTGAAGTTGATTGTAGGCTCGCATTTTTGATCTGCAGTGAAGCGCAAGATGCATCGTCTTATGATATATTTTATAGAAACGAACATTAAACGTATACAAACAGTAACTATTTTTTATCAGATCATATGTCAATTCTTTAGCTATCCGGAAGTATGTAGTGACATTGGGGACCGCAGCTGACAATGGGTACACGTGAATTAGCACGATGATTGAGGGACATTGAGTATTTGGAAGGACCAACACAATAACACGTTACTTAACACTAGATTTACGGACATTTGCCGTCCAGTTTGTTCTATCGTTCTTAGAAAAATTGATATTCGTTCATTTAAATCTTGGAAATTAGAGATTTAATCGTAGGCGATTAGTCAAATCGACTCATTCCATAAATCTAGTGCAAACACTTTACTTATCGGCGGTTATTTAAAAATCCATAATTCATAGTTCAGAATTTCTGAATAAATTTTTCAATAATAATAGCAATTATAATCGTGAACCAATGAGTCATTTCGTGTAGTATAATTTAATATGTTTTCTCAGAATTATTATATGAAAGAGAATAATTGAACTCTTTCTTGATATAATACGATTATCGAAAAATCTATTAATAGAATATTGATCGGTAAAGTGTTGATTTAGTGATATTATGGTTATTATATTTTATATCATGATCAACAATAGGTTGTCATCGTGTGCAACGAACTGACAACGATACCAAGTTACTTGATTACAGTTTTTAAAATACCTGTGCAGAGGGAAACATTTCCAAATGCCATTTGTTGCAATACGAAAACTGACGAGTTGCGTTACTGATAACGCAGGGGATACAAAAAATAAGAATCAATAGGATTTCGAGATGTTCGAATAAGAAAGAAAATGGCAAAGATGGTGACATACAGATTGAAAAATAAGATAGAGAATATGAGGCACATGGTAAACGAGGATAAGCACGTAAGCAGGGTGAGTGCGTTTTTGAAAAGTATACGAATGGAACGTCGGAAGAAAATAAAGATGAAAGAAATTTTAGATACACCAACAGAAGAAGCAGAGTGGCTGGACGTTTCTGATAAAAAGAAAACAACATTAAGTGAACAACATTAAGTAAAAAGGGAAAAGGGAGGTAGAAAGATGGAGAGGTAATTGAGAAGTAAATGGAAACTTAAAAAAGAGGTAGGTACTCAGAAAACTGGAAAGTACGAGAAGAGAAGGGGGTAACGAGGTAAATACAATGAAAGAGAAGTATTAGAGGTATAGAGAGGTGCGAAAAACAAGCTTACAAACCGTAAGACTTACGGACAAGGCGAACGAGTGTTCGGTGCATGCAAACGAATCCATTTCGCAAATGTAGCAAGAAACTGGGCGAGACAAGGAAATAAGGTAGGAAAGGAAAATAAGCAAGTTGCAAAGCAAACATAAAGATAAACAAAGTTGAAAGACCAACGACAGCATACGTATACAAAATGTTCTCAAAATTATGGTACGACCAAATGGATTATTCTACACCGACAAATAAAACGAAATGAAGATGTTTTGATTTAAGGTTTTGTTTAAAAAAAATGAATGGAAATTAGTCTGATACCTGGATACTAATTTGTAACTGGAAGTTTCTAGGTTTGGAACTTCTGTTTCTACTCGTGTTTGTACTTTTACGTATGGATTATATTACAATTTCTTTTTCATTGTCATGGTGGTGGCACGCACTGGTCATCTAGATCATTAATAAATTGATTTCATAATAAATAAAGTTTTAGAAGCGTGTTTATTTATTCAATCCTCTGTCGGAGTAACGATGTATTGCAGTAGATATTCTTTTTGCCAATTCTTGAAGTAGATAAGCCTTGATGTACTCCTATCAGTTTACATAAATAAACAAGTTTAACGCCGCGAACATGACGAATATTCATCGTCATAAATTATCGCAATATTATCGCAAACATTATAGTGTTTACCACATCTGTAAATATACGTTTCGAATTGTAAATCTAATAGCTTATCTGATTCAAATTTTCAATTATTTGTAACTTCAAACTGAAGTTTCAAAATTCCTCAATTCTCTTTGGTCAAGCATCCTATATAGTTTTGCTAGATTTGAGTAAGAATATTTTTTATAATATCGGTAATTTAAACCAATAATACGAATAATTAATAGCAGTGGTTCCCAAACGTCTAGTTTCACAACATTATTAGAGTTACAATATTTTTAGTAGCTACCGTCTTGTAAACTGAAATTAGCATCTTAAAAATTTCAGTGTAATATGAAATTTTTGAATATTTTATGGCGTCCTTATAGCTAACCACAGTACATTGTTTGGGGACCGCTGATCTACTCTACAATAGACTTATATTCCCGAATAAAATTAGCAAAAAAATTGAACCGTTTAGATGAAAATAAGAAAAGAACTTTCATGTACAACGATGTATTTAAATATAATAATACAAGACGAAGATTTTAAAACTTCACATACCATTAAAAATTGTATCTATATTTAAGAATATTTCTTAATTTTTCCACAATAATGGCATTAAATTATGAACGAAAATGTAAAACTTCTATTCAGATTTCGAAATTGTAACTCGGATAAATTGGATGTTTTATAGGAACCATTTTCTCACAAATTTTCACAATTCTGTAAAGTTTAAAATACGTTGATAAATATGATGAACCTTATAACTGAGTATTGTATACAGATCAGTTTTAAAATTCGTCACAATCGGTAACTTATTTCTTTGTAAATAAATATCAACAATATAGCTGATCGACAGAATTAATGACTAATTGCAAGTTGCGAAGTGTTTCCCCTTATTTTAATGTATGGACGTATACAGTGTACGTGTACGCTGTACATATGCCACCAATAAATTTTAAGATTTCTCAGATAAACAAACGGTGAAATTAATCCAATTTTCTTAACCGAATAGTAGATAGAATAGATATTAAAGGAGTAATTAGTCGCATACAAAAAGAAGGATTCAAACTCAAAAGAAACTAATCGATAAATTTAGATTATATTCGTTTATTATAAAAGTTCGCAACGGAACGCACGATTTAACCCTTTCGTTGCGATCGTTTTTATCGCGAAACGCATTTCTCAATACAGTTACACGTGCACATAATTCAGAGTCATTTTGCTTCCTACACTTTTACAAGAAATAGAAATTACAGCTGATCATCTGTATAATATATTATTTGGTTGACAAGATAATAAAACGAGTATGGAGCATGAAGTAAACAAACTTCTTTAAATGCTTAAGCAAAATCCAAGGGGACTTATAAACATAATATAGTCACGGCGATTTGTGGCGAGAAATTATAGTCGACCATAGTATTGAAAGGGTTAACAGGCACACACTCTAAACAGAGGAAAAGGGGTTCCCATACTCGACCGTCTTAATTATACGTGAATAGATGTTAGAAAATATATGACATTGAGCGCAGAACAACGGGGAAACATACACAAAAATTAAATACTGTAAGTGGATTTCTGACTGACATTGATCGCCATATCAAGGTACTATTATACTATTATTTTCTATAAAAAAAATGTGTATTAAGAAAGAATTATTATCAGTAAACCACATTAAGGTAAAAAATGACGATTTAATCATTCATTTAAAATGTATAATTAGCAGCGAGCTTGTGGACAGGGAATACGGATATGAAACCAAGTTTATCTAAAGCTGAAAGTATAATAAAATGTCGCAAACTGCATTTAAATATGTATGCCTATGTAATGTGTCATGCATTCAACTTCACATACTAGAAACAGTTGAATTATTCTTAGTAAAAATTATAATAAATAATTTTTTACTATAGGAATAAAGTAAATGTATCATTAGTTTCGTTTCGCTTTAATTGCTTCTATACGGACAGAAGAATACCTGGATGACTGTATACGTATTCTGGTGCTGTTTTAAGTAACACATATATGTATGTGGAACACACCAATGTTATTGATGCACAGCATTTTCGATATAACGAAATACATTTACTTTTTTTTATATGAAAGTTACATTTTAAACAATATATACAGGGTCCCAATCTAATCTTTCCACACGATTATATCTAAAACTTGACGATTTAATAAAATGTTTCAAATGACATTTTCTTTATTTTTATTCTATTAATGAGCTTCATGATTTTATTTAGAGTTAAAAAGTAATTGTCGTTTCACTTTGACTTTGTAACGGGTACATTGCAGTCATCTCTAACATATAGAGGCAAAAATGTACTCTTGAGCATTGCTTAATTTTGCTTCAAAATAGTTCTTTTACTACATTAAATACAATTTATTATACCTTTAGCTATCACTATTGTTCCTAGATTTAACTGAACACAATAGACAATTGTACTAAAAAATAAATGATCTTTAAATTCCACAATAATTAATAAAAACGTCTTGATAGAACATATATAGTGACTTCCTGAGAATCTTTTCATACAAGTTAGTAAACAACATCGCTGGTTGGTAAGAAGTCAACATATTTACTTACATATTTTTTTAACTTAAACAGTTATCTGCTGCAATCTGCTAGAAAATAAAAGATTTACTACCAAACTGCAATTACTGATTTTAAAATAGATTCCTTGATGATGCCCTTCATGTTTATCATCTATTAGTCAGGGAATTAAATCCAGATTAGAATCCAAAAAAAAGACCAGTTAAGATCAGTCATTACTACTTTTTTTAATACTACTGTATTTATTCTCACAAAAATAAATAATATTTGAAACATTTTATTAAATAATTGGTAATTTGGAAATAACAATGTGAAAAAGATCAAGATGGTACACCTTTTAGTGTGTATATATATTTATATCTTATTCGTACAGAACACTTTCGAAATACAATTCTTTTCTATTTGAAAGATGTATAAGTTCTTTTAATGGATGCATAATTAATATTGTAATGACTTCAATAACTTATCACTATAAATGAGAGAAAACCTTCAAACAATCTTATTACAATTATACACGGTGAACTAACCAGACTTTCGCAGAATGAAATTTAATACTTCCATTGTTATCGAAAAATAGCAGACTTAAGTGAGATATCCTGTACAGTTTAATAATGTTGATGTTGATTATTTCGAAATATGAAGCTGTCACGTTCTATATTCCTTTACAAATACCATAAAATCATCGCAATGGTAATGTATATTCTACAATAATCACGTCATAATTCTCACTACATATCAACTGGTCGAAAATACCAGTATACCATTTTGCTTATTTTTGCCTTGAATATAATCGTTAACATCTGTACTAAATTTTAAATTACATTTACAACTAATAAGTAGTACATATGTCAAACCTTTCTTTTACGCAACTTAGCTTTTGCTTCTTTTAGTAATAAGTCGAATGTATTGTCTTCATTCATCTGTGACATGTATCCACTATTGGGTGAGTTGCTGGCCATACCATCTATTAAAAGTAGTACATTAGTACACTTATGACGATACATTTAAAATATTTCCCTATTATATTAATAATAAATAGATAAAAAATAATAATATTTATATAAATGTTGCTTCACTCCTAGTAAAAAGACAAAAAATGTTCAATTCGATATAAATAAAACGTGTTCTTACCAAGATCAGCATATTTCACTTTACAAAAAGCTCGGCGCCCCCCGAAACATAAATCGTATCTGGGTAAAGTCGGATCATCGTTTCCATGTTCGACTGCTTCGTATGCATCATTTTTATAAGCAAATGTTACAAAACCATAATTGTCGCTGCAATACAACAGCAAAAATTAGGAATTCCATATCTTGTTACATTAAAAATATATTGCAAGATATTAAAACATTTACCCATGTTCACGAAAATGGACACTAATATCTACAACAGGCCCAAAAGCTTCAAATCTTTTACGCAAATCAGCTTTAGTAATTCCTTCTTCTAATCGACCAACATAAATTACCCTTCGTTCCTCTACCTGTCTTTGTTTCTCTCTATCGTACCACGCGTCATATGCTTTATGATAAGAACTTGACGGAGATCTAATGGAATTAAAACCATACATATCAAATTATTGCTGAGTAATCAAATCGGCTTACGTTTTAAAAAATCAAACACTTAAAATTATCTAATTAGTAAGTATATTAATTACTACTGTGATTAAGTTTTGTTAATTATAAAGCATATTAAAAACATTAAATAAAAAAAGTCATTTTCATCCGGACACAATTAATAAAAATTAAATGTTTCTCAGTCCACATTAACGGATAATTTTCTGCAAACACAAGAATTAAATTTTAAGTTCAGAAGCAGTTTTCGGATAAGAATTGGTCCGTATTTTATATCTCATTGAAATAGAAAACTGTTTGCAGGCAATGTGTGTACAGTGTCTACAGACAATAACTATCAATTATGTACCTTCTCCAATCCCTATAACTACGATAACTGCTTGATGAGTGTTGTCTGTGTCTATCATAACTTTTACGATAATGTCTTTCCTTTCTTCGACGACTTGACCATTTACTTCTTCCAAAATTGGAACGAGATGAAGATCTATAAAGATGAGTATCAGAAAATTTTCATTAAGGTGTGTCTTCATTTTTTCCTTTAAATATATTAGTAAATTTTTTTGAAACAAACAAACTTTAAAGTTTGTAAATGCATACCTTGAACAACTGGAGTACCTTGAAGAACATCGGGATCTTGACCTGGACGATCTAGAACGTGATCGTGAGTATGTCGATTCTGAACTGAAAGTAGATCTAGTGTTTGAACGCGAACGTGAACGAGATGACCAACTACTACTTGAACTGACAGAGCTACGACGGTGGCTTATTCTTCGGTGACGTGTATTGCTGCGTTTACGGGATCTGCTTCTACTACTACTACTCCTGCTTCTGCTTTTACTCCTACTTTTACTTTTACTTCTTGATCTAGATCGACTTGAACTAGAACTAATTCTGTGTTTTCTGTACGATCGTTGACTTGTGTTTAAAATGTGTTTTTCTCTGAAAATTATGAAAATCTTTAAAATTTTACATTATCGACACATAACTCGTGAAATTTAAGTCAATATTTGTACAGTAATAATATATGAATATTCATATAATATATTGATTTCTATTATTTTTTCATTAAATAAACCAATTAAAAATGAAAACAAAAAATATTATTAATATTATCAATATAGTCATAGTAGTATTAAATTGTCCCAATATTAGCTCACGCAACTTAAGACTTAAAGAACATTGTAAGTAACTGTAATACTTTTAGAAATTTTAACAGGATTTTACACTTTCGTGTTATTATTGTATATCATTTGAATAATTTACACATACGTATTACTCATAGCAATAACAAAACTACTACAGAATGTTTTTATGTAACATTTAAATGACACTCTGTTAAAAATAAGTAGGTATCTGAATACTTGTTTCCAAATTAGAATCGTTTTCAGGAAATTATCAGTGTACTGAAGAAAACTACTAGCGAATTCAAATACTTAATCCGCTAGTCCGATCAATTTATGTTTATGTGCACAAACATTTGCAAATTTGTATATTTGTTACCTGTCTTCCTCTGGTCTTTCGTCGACGTCGATTAAAGACTTTGGAGGAAATTCAAATACAGTCTCATAAGTTTGTATCCCCATGTCGCACGTATCCGGTTTCGGACGTACTTTTTCTTCATCTATATCTACTTTTGGTTTTAAAATTGATACAATTTCTCTCTCTGTCCAGTTAAGATTTCCAAAATCATCTTTGACAGGTTCAGTTGTTGTAGATGCATGATGAATATATATTAATGTCATAGGTTGTATCGGTGAATTAGTTCTACTGTTATCACTACGATTTTGTTCTCTTCTACTTCTGTATTCTGCTAAATTTAATTTTTTACGCGGAGGTTTCTTTTCTTCATCTTGTGTAAGGTTTTCTTCAGCATTTTGAATAATAATATTCTGTACTTTATTATTTGAGCTATCATTCGTAGTTACTACATTTTCGTAAGAGCCAGTTATTACAACTGTTGGTAGTTGTTGTACATTAAGTGGCTTCTTTAATACGGAAACCATTTGTTTTGTTTTCTGATTCCCCCCGTTTAAAGACTTTGTTTTAGTTAAAGCACCACGTTGCAATTGCAAAATACTTGTTGCTAAAGCTGAACGTATTTTCATTTCAGGGGTTGAATTATTCGTAGACTCATTTCGAAGTTGACTAACGCCATTTGTCGTATTATTTGATCTATTAATATATTGACAATTTTCCTGTTCTCTTACTGTTTCCTTTTGACATTCAGTTTCATTTCGGACTTTTATAGATCCATCAATTTGTACAGCTTTAAATACTGTAGCTCTTGTTTGTTCTTCGTAGTTACCATCTGTTTCATGTAATTCTAACATATTATCTTTCTGTGTACTACTTTCAATCGAATATCCCTTTTCTTTTATTACGATTTCATTTCCATGTAATGATATTGTTTGCTCTGTGTAAGTAGTATGACATTCAGCCTGTTGTCGATTACTACTTTTTATTGGAGTTGATTTTTCACTGTCACTAAATTGCTTATCATATTCACTGTTACTATCGGAACTACTAATGGACGAGTTAGTACTGCTACAATAATCATGATCTAGTTGAACTAGTCCGCCATCAATAGCTCTATTTTTAGTATTGTTTGTCACCTAACACAAGAAATAAACAGTTACTAAACTTCATATGAAATTAACATTCTTGAATACTATAAATGTTACAAAAAAAGAAAGAAATACTTTCATTGTTTCAATGTTGTTTGTTTGATTGTTTCATTATCATACAGCTACTTTAATAAAATAAATACTTAACTATTTTTAGAAGTTTATTTCGAGAAAGTGTGGCTGCAGCATCTTGCATACGGGTTCCATTACTACGTCCAGTACCCTGTATGCTTGCCATAGTTGGTATTATTGAAATTACTTTTTTACGTCCAGATGTCTATTATAGATTCACCATATTGTCAGTTGGATTCATTATTCACATCATTCTGAGTGAGAAATGTACTCAGTAAAAATTAAGTTCTTGTATATTTACCTTGATCTTCTCGATTACTTCTTTGGATATAACATTTCTAACATTCTTATGAACATTCGAAACATGTGATAACGATTTTTTAGGGATACCGATTCCAGATTCCTTTAAAAACTGCTGCTTTTTATTACAGCTTACATTTAAATCTTGATTCAAATCTATATTATTTTTGCTAGATGAGTCAGATGATACTACATTCTTTTCGGAAGCTTCAAATTGTTCTAGTAAACTTTCGACAGTTCCAGCTTCCAGCACTATGATGATAATTATAAAATCATTATAATACTTTATCTGATTTACTTGTTATGATCTTGATCTCAAAATATTGCAAATTTGTTACCTGGTAACTGATTCGAACGAAATTTATCATTATGGTTACTACTTTTTGTATCTTTATTAGAAAGTATGGATTTTTCTTTTTTCCTTTTCTTTTGTTTTGCTAGCATATTTGCAGTAATATCAATTCCTGTACTGTCATATTTGGGTATATTCTCTTTTACCTTATTATGACTGTGTTTAGAGTATAAATAACCTTGTTTAAGTTCTATGTCTATGTGTTTATCACAACTTTTAGAAGCATCAGCTATTGTACGATATGAAATCTGTTCTACTGAATTTTCTAAAAATTACAAATTTATGTCATAAAAGGAAATCATAAGATAAAAAATATGACAATAATATTAATGTAAATAAACCTGCGACTTTGTTACTACTACTTGGTTCTTGCACATTTTTACTGGTTTGTAAACGTTCCCTCTTGAAGTCCGCTTGTTTTGTTTTACAGCCATCGGATTCTAAAGTCTGAATTAATTGTTCATCTTGAAATACATTTTCTGAAATGCAAAAGCTTTTTCTATCGGTAGTGTTCATATTTAATCCTATGATATCCATATATTCATCAATGTCTGTTGCCTAAAAGAGAATATTTATAAAATAATGTTGTAAATCGTAAGCGAAGTAAGAAAGGAGAACGAATAAAACCTGTAAGTAGCCAATGTGTTCCTGCCAGTCTGTGAGAACTTTTGCAAAATCTTCTTTAATATTATCAATCTTGGATATTGTAGGAATTTCTGCAATTGACATTTCACCCATATCTTCGGCTCGTCTAAAATGCGTGAAACTCATTAGCACCATTTGTTTCCATAATTTGTACTAAGAAGAAATATCTCTACTTACTCATGTTCATTACTCCATAAACTATCCGAGTTTGCAATATCAAGATGTGTTTCCATATAATCGAAATCATTTTCTACCATATGCATTAATAAATCTTGAGGCTTTTCCATTAAATGCTACAACAAAACAATATATATTTTATAATATTTCTATTAACAAAGTAGATTATAAGACAATCGTTACAAATATGTCTACTTTCATATTTAATTATTTAATTGAACAAAAAATGTATAATACAATTAATATCAATAATTAAAGGAACAAAGAGTAATCTACAATTGTTAATTCACTATGTGGATGGAAAAGTATTTTGTTATCTCAAAGTTTCTAATTGTTCAAATAAAATATAAAATTTACACGTGTATAACCCCTCTACAGTTTTGTCCATGCCTTACATTTATAATTACAGCAAGAAAACTCTTGAACCATATTAACCTAATTAAGCACACGTAATATTACATATTATTTTAATGAAGTACAGAGAATCTGTAACAAAAACAAGCTTTTACTAAACTCAAATCTAAGTCTAATAAAGAAACATATGTACCATAGAAGTCATAGAAAAAACAACAAAATTAAAAAGAAATTATTATCATATTTGGTATATATATATTTTTTTTAATTATTGTATTAAATGCAAATAATTCGATATACTATAACAAATAGTTTTTCAATCATCTTTTCTTATTCAATTAAATTGTAAAAGGGCAAATATACACAATACAGTGACTTGAACTAATTCAAATAATGTAAACATTGTAACTGTTCAATGAAGTTATACAACTATCAAAAATGCTAATATTAACTACAATAATATTTCATGTATTATTAGAAAGTTATTCTTGTAAGATTATTCATAATGACGCTAATGATAATACATTTATAAATATAAAAATATAATCATTCCATTTACAAACGTAAAATTGTTTACTTTTTATTAAAATTAAATAAGTACATTACCTGTTCCAGGGACAATGAAAAATCTGAAAAATGTTCTTCATCATGAAAATTTAAAAATCCTGTTTCCATGATACAACTTCACGTGTTCACTCAATTGATTATACTGTACTCTCAGCCTGTAATTAGAAATGTTAAAAAATAAAACGAAAGTTTGACAAAGTGGTATAATGTGACCACGCGTTTTTTTAAGGTTATGTTCGAAACAATAGTAATGTGACACAAATCGTGGTATACGCACGTTGAAATTAATACTTATTTTACATTATCATGTCATTTTTAAATATTTTGCGAATCTCGAAATTAAATAATCGAATTTGGGTACACTTTAATATAAAACCGGAAATTTATACACACTACCCTCTGCAAATGTGAAAATGCTAAGAACCGACAAAGACATGAGATACCGTTATTTTATTGGAGTGTAAGAAAAGAACTTATCATATAATCAAGATTTGACAGGTATAACAAAATGTAATGTTTTGACAGAGGTTTACTTTATAAAATTGTGTTCAATATTAGAAGTTATCACTCAATTTTAGGTACACATGTTGAGTTTATTCTCATAGAGACAATTTATACCTGCACGCGCGCACACACACACACATACACACATAACATACACATACACTTGTACATGGATCATACTACTCATGTGCACGTGTATTTAACACGTGTGTAAAGAAAGCATACTGATATATAGTTGCTGAACACGCCACGCCTCCAAATATTTCAATGAACTGTTAAAAACCGAAGTCTAAATATAGGACATTAATCGATAGATTTTTTGTGTTATTTCATAAGATTCTCAATCATATTATTATTATTTGACAGACTTTTGTGGTATAATACTAAGCAACGTGAGCAGCATGTGTCACTGGACATATGCCGATGGACAGATAATTACATATGTAAGGTATCATTTTGATGTAGAAGTAAAGTTTCTTCATGTAACTTTTAATAATTAATAGTACCACGAATAATCCCCAAATTTACGGTATAATAGTGTGTACTTACTTAAACATACAAGAGCAGCTGCATCACACGTGATCGACACGTTTATACATGCTTTTCCCGGTTTCTTCACACCATGCGTACTGCTATACACATGGAAAATGCGCACGCGTCTTGCGCCAGTTCTTTGTGTACGTAATATAGTATCCTTGCGATGGGAGCTCACTTTGCCCTATGCGCTAGGAACCCACAGTTCTCCCCTCCACTATTGCCCATCTCTTTTGTCATGACAAAAGTAAGAGTAGGAAAAAAAAGTCCCAGTTACACGATATAATTTCCTTGCACTTGCACATCACTATTCGACTTCTGTACAAAACAAAGAATGTACCTATATAGTATATAAATTTATGTTGTAGTTAGTCGTTTATCTTAATATTTAAAATGTATATATTGCTTTTTTATCTTTATGAAAACATATACTACAGAAAGATTCTTATAATAAGATTTGTAATGTTGTAAGAATATAATATAAAAAAGATAGTTGTAGACAGTACAAGTGATGTTACAAATTTATGAAAAAAAACTTGCAATTCTTATATTAGTATTTCATATTAATTCTAAATTATATAATTTAAATTTCAAGATTGTTTTAAATAAGTTATTGTTTGTTTCTGAAGGAATTAATAGGTATTGCAAGTACTACCTATAATACTCCTTTATACCGGCATCGAACTATAGCGCGTAAACAAGTGAACTCTGAAAATTGAAATGACATCCCTATTATTTTAAGAGCTTTGACAGAAACCTATATAATAGTAATTATTGTTAACCTCCATATGACAATGTGCCTTTACCTCAATAATCTTACATATTATTTATAAATCATTTACATCTAATTAAATATTTATCATGTTCTCGCGATTAAATGTACTAATTACGAATTGTCTTTCCTTCATTTACTATTTATTGAATACAACTGTGAAGTTTTAGAGTTAAAAATTATTTTTTGATAGTTTCTCTTATTACATGTAAGTAGCTTAAGAAGAAGATATGTAGTTAATTTATAATTCACCAGTGGTCTAAGAGATTGCCTGTGACACTTAAGAACTACTGGAGAGCATAGGAAACAGTTTGTACTTCCAACCTGCACAAAAGACTTCCTGCTTTGATAATTCTTTTATTGATTTTTGTTTATTGATATTCTTATCTGGGCTATGAAGTTGAGGAGAAGCCATACCAAATGAAATTACTAACAAAAGAAGGAATTGACATCAGATAACAATGCGTTATATTTTTTATTAGATCACATAGAGTTTTACATACAACTGCCTGACAATATAAAGGTGTTAAGATCAACATTAATAATTTCTGTGTCTTATGTTCTTTATATTATCATAGATCTTATCTATTGATACATTGATTTCAAATTTTATCAAGCTATAAATTGTCACAATTCTGACAATAAAGGAAGCATTAATAAAGTTCGGTCACATTATCATTTGCAAGAAGTTTTAAAGAAAATAGAAACTCTGGTTTACTATATAAATCAAAGTGAAGAAGCTGGAACCAAGCTTCAATGATTCCAGCAAATCTGTTATTTTATAAGAGTTGTACATTAAAATTACTTTTTTTTATTAGATATTGTATGTCATAAATCAGAGATGTCGAACTGGGAGTTTTAGAGTCATCTTCGGTCTTCCTCTCATGGCCTGGTATACAAGAGTTACTTTTTCTATACTTAAGTTAGTACTTGTTTGCATTGAACACTACATAAAGCTGCTCACATATCCTTACTTACCCTCCATTGTAGAGGAGAAGAGCCCTGAAAGAAATGCAGATCTAATTGGTCAGCTTTTATATTCTTTTATCTCATTTTCAAGGTACTTTATTATTCGTTAATACGCTGACATGTAACAAATGAAATCAATTAAAAAAACGCATAGCGGGAAACCCCATTTATTCCTGTGCTGCCCGGAGGTTCTTCTCCCGTACAACGGACAGTACCAAAAATGTCGGAAAACTTCTAGAGTAAAGTTATTAGTAGAGGAACCACTGATCGAGACAATTCGACACTCATGTCAAAAATACTAATAAACTCTTGGATATTAAAATTCAAAAATTTTGTTTAAAAAATCATGGGATTTTAGAAGCCATATAGCAAGATTCCATTATTTTTTGTTGGCTACACTGATAAGGAAGGTGTTCGATTTTAGGAGGTATATGAGTAACTGGATAAACAAATTGAAGTGAACAATTGTTTGTAACCTGTAATGTAAAAAAATATCTTTCCATGGTGACAATGTAAAAAAGAAACATGAAGATAAATGAAATTCCTACTATACTTTCACCTTTTTATTTAACATACAATTACTTTTAATAAAAATTCCAAAATGTAAAATTCAGTGCTTAGAAACAATATTATGAATACAAAAGCAGGGACACAAATGGCAAACACACTTATGTAAAAATTAGGCTTACTTTTAAAATATAATCGAGAAACATGTCTTGTTGCAAAGAAACTGACAAAATCGAACAATATTCTTGTGGTGGTTGTTGTGGTTAGTATATTATTAAGCAATACATCTTTTTAAAATAAATAATTATTGGAATTAATTTTTACTAGATAAATAACATTGGGAAAAATGAGGTTTGGAGGGTTAATAATTTGAAATCTATTACAAATTAATTTTTCATATAGCAACCAACTATGATACTGAAAAGAAGAGATATTTAATATCGGATCCTGAAACCCACTTTTGTTTTTGTCAAAATAATGGAGGATGTTTTGCTTATACTAATGGCAACAATAACTATTCTAATGTTCACAACATTATAAGTACAAATCCAGAACCATGTCAGTGCGCTGAAGAAATGATGTGGAATTGCAGCGTACCACCCAAACCTGATTGTAAATGGTTTAATAATTTCTCTGAATTACGTAGACAATGGAGTAATCATGCTCGTCAGCAAAATTGTAAATGTTGTAATTGCAGGAGAAGGTAGGAGTCTATTTTTTGGAATTGAATTTCCTATTTACAAAATTCAAAGATTTCATTTCTGAGATATTATTTTATTTTAAACTAATAAAATTTATAGTACAATAATCAGACATTTCTTTTTTTAATAATTAAATAACATATCTGCATTCTTTGATATATAGATAATTTAAAATATGTATGGAAATAAGGCAAAACATAAGGAAGAAAATTTATTTTACTTCCATTAGGTAAAACTAAATACAAGGAATTTTGGTTTAACTGAGTGTGTCACAGATTAATAAGGGATTGACTTTTCATGGAAGTTAATAATGATGGATAACATGAAAATTACTCGCTAAGACAGTGCAAAAAAATATTATGGAGATATACATACAATTTTTATGATTCTCATGCATGTCAGACTACTGATTTAATAAAGAATTATAAGCATTTTTTAAATTTATTATAAATATTATATTAAGGATACATGTTATATTAATTATGATATATTTCCTTAATAAGAATTATAAGAATTTTATAAAAATTTTACATGAGAAAGTGAATTCTTCAGTAATTCCATATTTTCAAACTTTTATGAAGTTCGAAAAGATGGTTATATACCCCTAATAATAATCTATAAAATATCTCTTTGTTATTTATATTATAGATACTCAAAATAAAATAGTGATACTCTTCACAACAATAAAACACTAGGTGTATTGAATTATGTTTATTTAAAGCAAACGAGGATTCTAATAGCTTTTATGTATTTATGGTATCAGGAGATTTATTTAACCCTTTAGTTTCCACGCGTCACACATATGTGACGCACTAGTTTTTTTTCAGCTCATCGTTATATACATGTAACACATAGTAACAGGAAAAGTCGAAATATTTTTTAAACATTTAATAAAAATGTGTACACGTTTTATGAAAAGAAATTTTGAAACCATTTTAATTAAAAATTAAAATAGTTCGGCTGAAGTCATAAGTTTTTACTAACGCCTTGCAAACAACAAGCTTGCACAACCTTGAGCTCCAGTCGACTCTAGAAATTTTTATTTTGTCAACAGATCCCTTGTAGCAGTGGCTCGCTTAGTCTGTAAATTGCCAGGTAAAAATTACCTGCGAGGCCGCATGCTTCAAAGGGCCAGCATGTTTTATGAGTTTATTATTTGTAATTCTCCATCAGGGACTTCTACCTAAATGTAAAATACCGGTATTTTTCCGTTATATCTTTATAACCCTTATATGAACCGAAACACTCAATACCGGTATTTATTTCGGTTTTCGGTATTATTTGGTTTTGGTATAGCCTTCTTAGTTTTGTACCGGTATTAACACGTTCCGTGCCACAGAAATTTCAGTCATACTTTGCTTATGAACTGTATTGATTTTTTAAATAAAATATTAACTTATATACAAGTTTTTGGTAATTTTTATATATTTTGATATTGTTTCTTTATGTTTTCGGTGCTTTCTAACGTATACCGCTATTCTTTACCATGTGTCTCTTAAAAATATTTTCTTATAAGAATTCCATGAATGATACACGTGGCACGAAACGTATTAACTCTTTGCACTCGGAAGTTTTTCACTAAAAATATTTTAACATTTTCTGATGAGATAAAGACGATATTTTATGAAACTAATTCGACGAGAAGTCACACATATATTGAGGAATAAAGCTACTTTATTTCAATATTTCTTAAATTGATATACGAAGTATAATATTAAATATCAAATTTTATAGTTTTACTATATGAAATCAAGTGGTGAGTGAGAGTCACCTCTCGAGTGCAAAGAGTTAATATTATTTCAGCTTTAATTGCCAGGCCTAACATCGGTATCAAAATCACACCGGTATTAAGTCACTGGTCCTAGGATGAGTTGGTACCATTAGACAATGGTCGGTCATGTGGAATTTTCCAGTCCTTTACATAAAGTACATCACGTCTCCACCGCGTTGTTTTTTTCATTCTACCACTCACACTTTTTTAGAATTTTAACCAATCCCCGTGTCCACTGGAACGAAGAACCGGAACCGAAACTCGTACAGTTCAAAACCTGTATATCAAACAACAGTTATGATTTTATTTCAGTTCTTCATAATTGTTTCAAGAACTGAAGCCGATATCATAACTGTTTCCAACTCCTGCCCACTGTATACAGTGCAGCCCCTACGTGTATAGCAGCGGCCGCAAGTGCACAGGGGTAAAGGGAGACATCTACTCGCGGCGCTCGGCCTGATGTTACGGGGGGTCGGTATCGTCGCGTTCTTGTTACCGGTCAAGCCGCGAGCCGAGGTGGAACCTGCAGCCGATTTCCCTTGCCCATGTGCGCTTTTAACCACTTGCGCTAGAAAGACGTGCCACGCACGTTGAGGCGTTTCTGTCGCAGAATTCTCAATGATGTCTTTCACGCATTGATAATCTTGTTGCGTTACACCTATGAGATTCTTTCGAAATTTATCACTCTACACAGAACGATTAAGAAACAAAATTGGTGTACATATCAGCGTAAAATAGGTAAAAACAAAATTCATCGCGCCAGACTTTGCCAAATCTCTGAATTCATTTCCAACGCAAGTGGTTAAATCTTAGGTCGCTGCTATAAACGTGGAGCTACACTGTACAAATATCGCCGGGGAGTTACAAAACACACTATGGACTCTCCTGATACGAATATTATAACTACGCTTATACGAAATGTAAGTCTATAATCCCTGATCAGACGTGTCCCTTTCCTTCAAGGTCCGAGCTCCTTGTGTGTAGGTCAGTGGTTTCCAACCTTTATGATATTACGCCTTCCTAAAAGAAATTTCTTTTTCATGCGACCCTATCTTTTAACACGTTCGTTACCAGCGTCACATATTTGTGACGGCCGTAATCCTATATTTTACATAATGAAAATGAAATTAATCCTATAAATATTATTGTTAGAAATGATAAACTACGACATTATATTTAGGAAGTCAATGACTTGTTTCAGTTTCATTTTTCTAATATTTTGTTTAGATTTATTGAATTGAAGAAAATGTTATAATTGAGGAGACTGTCACCGAAATAAGCGCTAGTAGTGAATGTGTTAATAGATATAATAATATAGACACGTTTTAAATAATAATAACTTTATTACAAGATAAACATTACTTCACTGAATTTGTACTGTTGCGTTACGATATGAAATTTATTTATTTGTAGGTATTATGGTATGAACATTAATTTTTTATTAAAAATTTTGACGCCTTCCAGGTTGGAAACCACGGGTGTAGGTTCTCAGTGTCACTCACAGCGATCGTGCTCTTTTTTTGTAGCCGTTTTTGTACCTACTCTTTGGACCTAGACCTCTGATACGGGTCCCGTTGTCCTATTATCTGTCACGAAATTTTTTCCTCACATATAGGTATAGATACGTATGCGTTATGCAGTAGGACATGGCTTTCCCGTGTATCCCGACTTAAGTTCTTTTCGACTTACGTCGTTCACTGCGGAACTAATTAGGAAGTCCTGGACTACATTATTTGTAGGTATTGTTATAAGCTGGGGTTGAAAACAGTTATAATATCGGTTTCGGTTCTGGAAACAATTATGCAGAAGCGAAATAAAGTCATAATTGTTATTCAGTATAACGGGTTTATAACTATTATTTTTAAATGCAGAATTGCAATACAGAACTGAAAAATAACAGTTATAGAACTGGAATTAAAATAGATATTCACGTCAAAAATGATCGATAAATGATTGAACACTATTTTTCATCTTCATGAATTATATTTGCGTAATAATATCAATT
This sequence comes from Nomia melanderi, assembly GCF_051020985.1. Classification (NCBI taxonomy): domain Eukaryota; kingdom Metazoa; phylum Arthropoda; class Insecta; order Hymenoptera; family Halictidae; genus Nomia; species Nomia melanderi. Next base: position 7,791,586 of record NC_135012.1, on the reverse strand, counting down.
TATGTTCAAAATCTCAACATAAATAGATTTTTACTTTTAAAAAGTACAAAATTTGGGGTTGTGATTTTATCCCAGCAAGGATGCGACGCGTTTTGCACCTTGTCCATTAGCGTTCAACGATATGAACTCATGGCTGCCGCATTGCACTATCCGCAATATAGTATTATAGTTATACCTTTATCTAGTAAAACATATTCTTGGTACTCCACTCATTTAATAAAAGTAATCCTATATTTCCTCATCTGGCAGTTAATTTCTGCTATTCTTCGAAGATACTTGTAATTTCAACGAGTCGTAGGTCTTATGTCTTCGAATTTACGTTTATAGCTTTATAGACTTTAGGATAACTATGTATATGCATATACGGCGAGACAAACAAGTTCGATAGGGTTATTGGTCTGGACACTCCAGATATTCAAGATACTTGAATTGATGTGAGTATTAATGTAGTTCAAGATCTTTTCTGGCACTGTATAACCATACGACTGTATTGGTAGAAAGAAAGTTACAACTGAATATAAAACCAGTTGATGGCAGCCAGCTTGTTTTGCAACATGTTTTCATGAATCAGAATCGTCAGATGCTGTTTGATCTTTGGAAGATTTATGATTGGGTATGATTTCAATGGGTCCTTGTCAGGGTCACTTGAGAGCAATTGAAGAAATTCACTATATTTGCTTTCCCAGCAGTACTTCTAGGCGGGAATCGGTTACTGGGTCACGTGGAACAGCTGATTAGGGCGCAGTTTCTTGGTTTATGTTGTATCTGTGTACGTGAGGTACAATCCTTTCCACAAACATTTCAAATTTTGACATTTTACAAGGCTTAAATTAGATGAGATACAATGAACTTTAATAAGGCTTCCATAATTTGCTAATGTTTGCCAATAAATTTACTTGTTTCTGTAACTTTATGAATATACGCGATGAATTGCCGTTAGATGGAAATACTAAATGGTTATCGTAGGATGCGTTTTATTAGATTTAGATAATATTTCCTAATATATTTTCAAATACTATAAATTAATTTATAATAACATTATAATTATTATACAAATAGTTGGTTGAGATTAAAGTTAATTAAAAATTAATTTTGTTACACCATTTCAATATTTTTATATTAAATACTTGAATTACGTGTTAGGAAAATTTGGTTTTAGCTTTCGTATATACAGGCATGATTACTTATTTTCAGTTCGTATTAAGCGGCTTCTGTGATGTTTTTCTCGAATTTCGCGCAAACGCAACAGATATTGATCAACGTTTGCGGACATACTGGGTCCATATTAAAGTACTGTATCATACTAGTGAAATCGTACTATGCATTTAATTATTAATATAGTATTATTATTACTCTTTTCAACTAACAGGAAATTGATTAAATTAATTATAATTGTAAATGATAAAAATATTGGAAATACACTGAAATTCCTTTTATATTTTTTGAATTTGGTGTTTAATCAGTAAGTTATATTTTCATTTAAATATAAAGAATATTTTATTTAACTTTATTACCTAAAATATTTTTCCTATATTTAAAGTTTCATAAAAGTATTTTTTACAACGTTTGCATAGTTCCGTAATATTTAACAACAGTTATCTTTTAACGTTGCACAAAGATAAATTACATTCTTTATTCATGGAATGCTATCTTTTTGTAGCCATAATGGCAGTTTTACGATCGATTTAACGATACATGAGGCAAACCCTTTGAGGTCATTAAAAGTTGTATAAACAAAATAATTTATTTAATTTTCGGTACCACTGCGAAATAACGTTATGTTTAATCCTCTATTTTTTAGTAGAATTGAGAAATATTGTCTAACTTGTTTCTCAGGTAGAATGTTGTCTTCCTGTAGTGACCTAAAAGAAGTAGGTTCTCGAATTTATGTTTAAAGGAGCTATCGGGTGTCGAGAAATAAAATATAGCATCCCTTTTTAAAAAGAACAAATTGACATTCTTGCTTTATCAATTTATTTTAACAGAATAAAGGGTTTATGTGTCGATAACAAAATTGGATTATATTGACAGAATAATGTTTATGGAATTTTAAACATAACATGTAATTAAAATTTTGTAATATTTGAATTGTAGTTGTATATTCGAAATATAAGTTTAATGTAGATTATTTGTAAATTAAATTCCGTATAAAATTTTGTACAATGTATTACATAAATAATTTTTGGAAAACTATATAATATATGTTTCTGCTAACCTCAATTTATTAGTAATATAAATACAACTCATTATTAGATAAATAATGTTTAGAGAACTAAATAATATTTGTCTCTAGTAAACTCAATTTATTAACAATATTATTAAAACTCATTAATTATAATTTGAGAGTAAAGATAGTAAGAGAGTAAAAATTTACATGATTTTTAAAGTAATTCTTCATGGATAGATTTTGATTTGTCTTTGCTACAAGTATTTAAGATTGTGTATAATATTGGATTCCGTATAACGGGGTTAAATCTCTCGTACTAATTGCTCTCCAGCAATGTTCAATAATATGAAAGTCAGATATTGTTCTGCATTTGCATAATATTAATCTGATTCGAAATAAAGTAATCAATATTACTTTTGCTATGGTAGAGTGTTGGTCCACTGATGAGTATTGAAATCTGTATGCTCGATGTACATAGTCAATTTCATTTCTAATAAAGTTAGAGATTCTTCATGAAATGAATGACTGACATTAACTTTTTACTTATGACACTTTCCTTCTGAAGTCGTTCATACTGGATTTGAAACATTTTTATAAAACAGATATTTAAGTTTCGATATTATATGGGATCCTGTGTATACTAGAATAACACCTTATGAATAACACTTCGGACAACAAACACTGAACGTTACATATCGTCGAAATCAATTAAGTACATATACAAATTTTTAAGTGTTAAGCTCTGTATTATCCATTATCTACTCTATAATTACTTATTTAAATAAAGTTTTCTTGTCAACTTTACATATTATTTTTCAATTAACTTTAGCCAAATGAATTCACAGGGTATTAGATGTATTTGGCAATGGTCCACTAATATTATCAAACACTGTTAAGACACAATAGTTCACTTACTAATAAACACCCCCTGAACCCTTTAGTTCTCGATAGCATCGCCTTGAAACCACATATTTCAATGTCAGTAAAATGGGAACCAGTAGACTAGTCGTGAAGCCACCGGTATAAAATCGATACAGTAATCGCCATCTATTTTTTGGACAGTTAGAATAGCATTTTTTATAAAAATATTTATTTCTATTAAAAATGATATTAGTTAACGTATATTATGAAAATATATCATTCCTAAAAGCTTTTATTTGGGATCTAAAGGGTTAATTATAGGAATAGTATAAGTAGAAGAGAGATGGCCCACTTTTTTCAAAAAACTATTACGTCACAAATATTCTAAGCACCTAACAAAAAATAAATACTTATGAAAGCAAATACATGTAAGAAGAATAGTTAAATTAGCCTCTTAACAAGATTCAGTATATCACTAAAAATAATTGAAGAAATAAACATTTGAAAATCTGAATGAGATCAGACCATCTCACACGAAATTACCTTAAGTAATTAAGTCGCGCAGCAAAATACACAAAATGAAACAAACATAATATATTTAATTGATTTAATTGAATTGCGTTTTTATTATTGCACGTTTATTCTGCCGAATGTCATTTTCAACGCAAGGACAGGCTGCTTGCCATTCTAAACTTCGACTTGCCTTTTTCAAATAAATATTCCTCTGACAATCGATAGCCGAATAACTCAACGTGGTCCCCAGCCATCGCTTGGCGACAGCTTTGATCTCATTCACCCTTATTCAAGACCGCACGCAGGCTAAGACCGTCATAAATCTTTCGAAGTCTAAATGGCGACTTGCCATTCGCCTTCGATTCTACTTAAAACACATTGTGGTTAATGCAAAATTTGCAGAACATAAATATTCATGTACAGCTTCAACTTATTCGGTTGCAAAGAATGTTTCCTTACATTTTTATTGTATTAATTACCATTATAGTGGTTACGTAGATGTAGGAGGCATTCCACGTTTTACGATAAATTGGTTTGATTGTTTTAATTAGAGATCGAAAACGAGGAAGCATTGAAAAGAGTAAAAGATTTACTTTAACTGTCGCGTGAATTATTAAGAAATTTGTCAGGAAAGTAGGTACGTCAGTTTGCCGTTATTATAAAAATATGGAACAACATCAATATTGAATTTCGATAGAGTAACTATTTTTTCAAATTTTTAGCGTACAAGAATTTTTCCAGGTTTTTTAAGTTAAAAAGAAAACAAGATCGAAATGTGTTTCTTGGTAACTGGGTGTGTCATATTTCTTCAGAAGTTTTGCATACGATTAAATAGAAGAAATATTAAAAAAATTGCAAGTCTTAAGGTACAAAGTTAAAGCTTGGCAGAGTGTGCTTCTTCTTGAGCTATCGTACAGTTCATCTTCGATTTAAATTGGTTCAAGGGCACTTTTCACCCTCTTATTCCGTTACACTCTTTTCAGCTGAAAAGAAAGGATTCTTCCAAAAATACAATTCAATAGACTGCGAAACAATGTACAATAAAAGATTCATCGTTTATTTCTTATTATGACATTCTTCTTTGCTTTGCATTCTGCTTTTGTTTGTATACGTATTTTATTTTATGTTACATTAAATTCATTTGAAAATGGCAAAATTTTTAAATTAATGTCAATTGCTTTCTACATCAACATATTCTACTTGAGGAAAGAAGGGAAAGTTTAACAAAGAAATTACATACCGTAAGATCCATTTAATACTATTTCAATGGTTGAAGCCATCATGGTGGAGATGGAGAAAAAAAATGTGAGAAGGAAGATGAAACGAATCTAGTCTTTTTACGTAAGAAAATATCTCCCTAAAGCCGTCCGCCACGATCTCTATTGTGGAGAGTAAGGCCGGACTTAGTATCAGATTTTTATCGGCTAAAAATCCCTCTAATGGTAGCTACGCTAGCCATTTTCAGACACGCTATAGGGGATAGCAAAACTCATTAGAAAAGGATATAGACTGACCTTTAACCCTTACGATTCGAAGTGTCTTTGGTTCCTCAATTTGAAATTTGTATCAGTGTTGCTTAATCCAACTGTAGTTTAACATATCTACTAATTTATTTAAGGAGAGAGATCATTTAGATGGATAAAAAAGATCAATCCTTTTTTCTTTATTTTCCTAAACTATCAAGTATATAGAAGGTACAAAATTTTTATTTTCGGATATTCTAGCTGTTTGCAATTGTGTCCGTCAGTAATGAATGTTTCTCGAAAGGAGGTTTCAAATTTTTTAAATAATTTGTCAATATCTTGCTTGCGCCTTTTAAAAAGTACAAATGATCGTTAAAACAAAGAGTTTCCGTTTATACTTTTAACGTAGTTCATAAAATAATAGGAAAAGAACTTTGTGTACACTTTCATTAGCCTTATAACCTCTTGGGTAGTTGGCAACCCCATAGTGTCTTTAATATAATGAAATGTGTCATAGATATTTGACATCAATCATATAATGGATTATTTGTTAAAAATATATACAGTTATTGCAAAAATATAAAGATATCACGAATTGTAGTGATTATATTATTACAAACGATTACAAACAAAGAACGAATGCTTGTTTTGAATATTTCTAACATTTGACAATTTACATGAGATCATTTACATCATGAGTAATTTGAAAATACAGAATTGCTTGGAATCCATGTCATACGAAAAAATGTAAGCATAAAGTATCCAAAGTGTTATGTTTTTTAGAATATTTATTGAGAAAGACCACGTTTCATCGTAATTCTAATTTTTTAATTATATTCTTTAGAATTTGAATTTGCACGAAGATCTGCAGACTAGAATTTTTACGGTCTAAGATTACAATGCCGAAATAAGGTCAGGCCTGAGCAGTTCTGCCAGTTCATTTGCGGCAACTTTACCACCCTTCTGCTTTTCCGAATTGTCTTCTGCTTATTCTTTGTGTTCTTACTTTTCTTCTTTTTTCTCTTTAAGCAATTCTCTTCACTGCATTCACTTCTGCTATTGTCTTCTCTTCCTTCCCCGTTCTCTTTTTTTTTTGAATCCCTAGACGATTGTGGCTGTGAAACGGAAACTGTACTGCGCAGACAGAGGCAAGTATCTACCTTATTTTAAATGTGATGCATTGTGCGAAAGAGTTCCTAACAATAATACAATGCGTTGTATGAAGTTAATGAAATTTTTATTACGCAGCAGAATCTTAATTGCTCGAAATAATTGGAAGTAAAATAGTTCGAATAATCGAACAGTCAAATAATTAATTTCGGAAATTATTTATAAATTGAACGAAAAACTTTCGAATAACAATAAGCATTTATTGTATTGTTTGTATATATTAAATAGAACAGGAATTCCGAGTGTAAAGGGTGAACAGCGTTTTCTATCGCTTGCCACGTGGTTGTCACACGCCTCCGCGATCTATGCAACGTAATGTCTTTGTTGATCGAGTTGCCTATAGTTAGGGGAACGTATAAGAGTCAGCTAACCCTCTGTTGCGTGAATTTTTATGATGAGTTAAAACAAATATACATTGCTGTTATTCCATCTGAATGTTGGTGTGATAATGAAATAAATAATGATGTTTATTACGTTTCATAACTATTCCCATATGGGAACTTAATATATGTATATTAACTCACGAAACTATTTGAATACTTACCATGAAATACTTTATTAATTATAATAAGTATATTATACAACTCTTACTGAAATATTACAAACATTCTAAGGAGACATGACTCTTTAGATCGTGCAGATAAAGTTTGAAGGAAATCGAAAGATATATACAATAGTTATGAATAATTTCTTATAAACATAAAGCTTGCTGAAGCAACAAAACTATTTGAACATAGAATTGAGTATTGTTCATGTGTCCTAAAACATCTGAACTTCCTGAAAGGTAGAGAAAATTAATTGTCAAGTGGCGTAAAATTTAGTCATTTAAGAAGACTCATTCCCTAAATATTCTTTCATTTATTATTGATCTTCCTGTATGTTAAAATGTATGTCTCTATATTTAACTTCTGCTTCCTGAATTGCTTTATTCCAAACAGTAGTTATAATTTTCGTTTTCTATGAAAATCTAGGTGTTCAATGTATAAACAAAAATATTTTTCAACATTGTAACCTATATGTCACTTATTAGTTTTCATCGATTCCTATCGGTCTATCGTTCGAGTCTTTATATCTCATACTTCTGACATACATTGCTCTGTGGCACACCCATTGAACATTCTAATCATTCTTGCCATCTGTAATCGAGAACCGCACATCTTTTCCAGTGAAGACCAATTGATAAAATCGTCTGTTACACTGTGAGAAGAAAAGACGTTTTACCTGACGAATAAATTCATTTCTTTTTAAATAAGGAATAAGGAAATTAAATATTATATCTTATAGTACTATGTGCTAAATATAATTATACAACCTCTACTAAATTTTTAATATTATGTCAAATTCGTAGCAAAGATTTCAAACAGGTGGTCATTTACGAATATAACCTTCATTCAATACCTTTGACTTTAAATTAAATATTATTACTCTGTTTTATTAAGTGTAACACTTTATTATACATGTAGACATGAAACGAGCGTAGATTTCGTTTTCTAAATAAATTATTAACAAAAACTTAGTATCGAATAATCCTAAGAGTTTCATTTTTCTTGCATTGCACATACGAACTGTTAAAATAAACAATAATAATCGTACAAATAATACAAGAAATATGAAAATTAAATAAACAAAAATGTTGTATTAAATCTCCAATCGATCTCGCATATGATTATACACGTACCTTGGTACAAATTCTGTAAAAGGGCTACACATGGCTACTGTAATTAATAGTTTAATATTTATTCTCACTGTTTTTTTGCAAATAATTTTGATGATAGACATTAATTTACAGTCCGTGTGACTGGATCAATACTGTCTCATGTGGTACGCTCATTCATTGGCTGTACGTCCGATGTGGCATAAGAGACGTGTAATACGGACATACAACTCAACGCATGTTGTTCGTACGACTGCATGCATCGAAATGCCACAGAAAGACATTGCTCTACATGCATGCGTTCACGGTATTAAAGTTTGCGAAGTTTATTTATATGGAGATCGTCAACAGCAATGGAATAGAAATTTACGAAATACATTCGCGTTGATCGAATCTGCAATTCAAAGTGAAGAAACGTATGTATTCAACGTTTGGCAACAATATTATAATAGCACACAGTGAAAGTAAGACACATGGGTTTAAGGTATTGAAATGTGTCCATTATATGTTCTACACAGTAAAATTGCAAGAGACAATTATATAACTGCTTTTTTTTTTAAATCAACATGGAAAAGTTAATTTAGTGTACCTAAAGCATTTAATACATATTATTTAAAAATGTTTGCATAGATATATACTATTCGGAGAACTTCAAAAATATTTTATAAAAAAAATATAGTAGATATAAATATAATACTATTATATTATAATAGATATAAATCAATAGATTTAATTTTATAAAGATTCATAGGCACATGGCACCTGTCACGAATTTTTCGTTTTCATTTTTTAATTAAAATCTTACTATTAGGATGTAGCAAATCTTTGTACAACATAGAGATTAAAAAGGTCTAAATTTCGAGAAGCAGAGATATAATTAATTTAGAAGACAATAGTAAAAATTGAAGTATCCAATAATTCAGGAACAATACGTATACAAAATAAGTATGTATACTTGAATGTAATATAAAGACAATGGTTCCATTAAATGTTATCTTTTCTGCACATCGTTTCTCGTTTTTTTTCTCCATTTTCTCCATGCATGTTCAGAAAAAAGAGTGCATAGAGTTCCGTACGGAAAATTGCATTTCACCTGTCTTGGAATAAAAATATTCTATTAAATTAAATATTCCGAACAAATTGCACATGTTCCACTATTCATACCACAACTGGTTAAAAAACAAAGATAAACAGATTAACCCTTTGCCTTGCAATACCACGCTAGACTTGTGGTGAAGATTTCAAACAGAATTTAAGAAACATAAATATTAATCAATTCTGATGAATTCAAATGTAATATTATTTTTCCCATATCAATTATTATGTTTTAGAGCAACGGTGGACATAGAATATGCATAGGATTTTTCTCCCTTTCCAATACATTATTAATGACAAAGTTGTTGTATTGATCACAGTTGAGAAATAAATCATAGGGTAAGGGGTTGAATGACAGATTTCTGTTGACGGAAACAGAAACGAATGGAAAGACAAAAATTGAGAAACTAATCAATCAGGCGATATAAGAACTGATGTAGAGTTAAATAAAGATAAACAAATTGAACGATAAATATTTATTAGCGAAGACAGAAACGAAAGAAAAGATAAAAATTAAGAAAGTGATTAATTGTACAATATAAGAGTAGATACAAAGTTAAATAAAGATAAACAAATTGAACGAAAAAAATTCATTAGCGAAGACAAATAGAAGAAAAGAGGAAAATTAAAGAACTGATCAATCGGGCAACACAAGAACTGATATAAAGGTGAATAAAGATAAACAAATTAAACGATACATTTTTGTTAGCGAAAGCAGAAACAAAAAAGACAAAAATTGAGAAACTGATTAACCGAACGATACAAGAACTGATATAAAGCAAAATGGACGAAAGAAGATCCCGAATTTTTAATGAAATTTTAAAATTGGTCAATTGATCGGTCGTGGTACGATTTAATGTTAACATTCATAGTGATCTTACTGATATAGCGATCGTACTCATGTGAAAACAAATGAAAAAGGACACGCTAAAAAAGCGGATAGAAGCGCGCAGCATCCGAACCGCGCAGGCTTCACTCTCGCAGCATCATTGGAGACAATCTTCGTAGCAGTACCAGAAATTCTCACGGTGTACGTGGAAGTCAAAGAACGTGCTGTATCGTTACGGAAACCAGCTATAAAGAATCATCTTCGTCCGTCTTCCTCTTTTTTTCCGCCGTTGTACCTGTGTGAGAGTGCGTACATACACGTATACCGGGAAGTGCTGTAGCTTGGTCATCATTCGAAAGAAGAATAAAACCTTATTGATTGCATTCTAAGTTAAAACACGATCCGTCGGGGAATCAATTTCTATTTTCAATGGCAGATCACGATAACATTTACGACGACGAGGTAATTAATCGATTCACTTCATATCTAATCGAAACTTTTATCACACAGACACTTGAAAGAAACTGATTGTCAGGGACAACAAGGATGCACCTCGAGGCCCCAATGTTTCTGTAATCGTTTCCGCGACCACTTCAATCGAATTTCATTTATAAAACAGCGCAGCTACTAGGATTTTACAGGATCGTATTGGTTCACGCGTGTAACTTGTAATTATTCTGATACTTTAAGAAAAATTCATTCTTTTTGTTTGGGAATTAACACGATACCAAAATTCTTGGGTGAAATAAGACGGGACTGCAGTTAAAGATTGTGGACAATCGTTTTGTTTAATCGGTGAATTAATTGGTACATAGCAAAGATCGGGGAAATTAAATTTCTGTTAATATTGATATGTTTATTAAAAGCGGATTTGTTTATCTCAAGTACAAGTTTACATTGTCCGATGAAATAAACGCAATTACGCTGCCTGTTAATTAAAAGTAAATAATACAATTCAAACGTGGCAAGAACAGTTTATTTGTAGTAAGAAACAGTTTGTTATTTTTACTAAAATTATAATAATTTTTACGTTTATTATAAAATGCTTTTTAGAGCGTTAACAGGAACATTTTATAAAATAAAGAATTCACAACTGTAATCGTTAGAGAGTACAGACATGTCAGTGATGTGACGGTTCGGTGCCATGAATATCCGCCGGTGTCAGTGATAAAAATAATTGTGTTGTGTTTTCTGTTTCGTGCTCTATACTTTGCGTTTTACGTATATCCGTTTCAGTACATGATTTTCGTTTCGGGGTTGTTTCTGTATCTGAGTTTATTGGAATTCGATAGTTTGCTGCAAGCATATAGCTGCAGAAAACGTTTTCATTGCTTATATCTTCCTTATACTTCAGTGACTATGGAATAAAATAGATATACATGTACATACTTATTTTTCATTTTCATGGAGTTAAGGAAAATTGTTAATCCAAAAAGAATTTTATTTCCTTAAGGAGTTCTAAGAAATTTTTCATTATTTTAAATACGAAAAACATTTAGGATCATTCTTTTTCTTAGTAGAAAATAGTAAATTGTGTGTCGATTCGGTTCTTTTCATTGCTATACAATATCGAGTCAGATTTGCGAGGAAAATCTCAATTGCAAGTTAAAGAAAATAAATGTCAACCAATTTCTTTGAATTCGAATTAAACAGTATTCTTCTGTTATGAATTTTTATGCTAAAAGGTAAACCTGGATATAGATGAATTGGGTATTTTACTTTGTTTCTGGTAAATTATTAATGATAAACTAACAGGTGCAGGTGTGACAGAAGTCAATAGGGCAAGGTATTAACCAAGTTTGGTACATACACATAAACTTCCTTCTTAGATCTTTTTTTCTTTTATACTTACGGTAGTTATTATAATTTATTATTGGAAAGACAAACTAAGTCTAATGTTAACGGTTGTATAAATTTTCTTTAATACTCTCACGTGTCAAATTTCCGATAATAAAGTTCTTCTAATCATAAAGAAATTCGCACAAATTAAAGATTTGAAAAATTCTTTCAAATATTGCTGTATACTGAAAGTTATATTAGAGACTAGTAAGTATATATATATTAATTATTCCACACAATTAATAACAAACTTGTAATAAGTATTCCATTTAATTGTTAACTAAAAATGATCTGTTTTAAAAGTAAATGCTTACAAAATTTGTAAGTAATTCATAAATAAACCCGAATGGTCATAGAATCGTCAACTTTTTTAGTGGTAATTTAGTATTTCTCAATTTTGGATTTTATATAATTTGTTTGTATAATTTTTTAAATATGCTGGTATTACCTCCACATTCCCAGTACATGAAAACGCAGCCGTTTTTATTGCATCTGAATATGTTAAAATGAACTGTTGTGTATCAATGCCAACTGTATTCATGCAGACTCGAATAGTTGCGGAAGCATCATTATGCTTTATTCCGGACATTAAATTTCTTGGTTCAAACTTTTCATTTTCCCCAGATGGTACGGTCATTAAACCAGAAAATATTCAATTTAATCTTACCTCGAAAAGTCACTTTATTCTGGTATTTTATATCTTTTTATTCATATTTTGATAACACATTAACTATACTGTTTTATTTTTATGGACATTACTTCCCGAATTATTTTATAATATTTCTCTCATTCCCTCAGTTATAGATTTATCGATAGAAATTTACTTATAATCTGCGAAACTTCTGGTCAAGTTTTATACCGCTCTTACAAATTAATAACAATCCTTTTCTCTTCCATGGCCGTTTTTAAACGTTCATATTGAATTCTATAATGATAATATCGAATGATGTTAAATTTTTCATATTATTTATTTATTCTAAAAACTCTCTTGAAGACTAAATGTTTTATATTCCAGTTTCAATCTTATTAATAATTTCTAACAGTTTTTAAATTGTATCGTCAATTTTAAGGATATGTTAGAATCTGTTCTAATAAATTTTACAGAACTTTTTACACTGTTTGGGTTATAACAGTACTTATAAGATTTTGTAATTTTATAAGTACTTGCATTATTTAGTCAAAATGGGGCCATAGTTGTTATATGATATATTTTATAGCATCTTCTATTATATAATCTAACAATCATAAAATATAAGATTAATTATAAGACCTGATGAATTGTTGACATTTGTAGAAAAAAAGGGTAGCTGACATTAGCAAATACAACATTATCCTAGGGACTGCGTCGTAATTAGCTGCCCCAAGTGACCCAGAAACCGATTCCCAAATACAAGAACGCATGGCTCACGACAGGGTTCCATTAACTCGTGATTCAGTTGAAGTCTTCTGAAAAATAAATAACGTTCAACCGTTAGTTTTCGCGAGAGCTTGTTTCGCGCTATAGGAAAAGTCATTTGTCATTGACTTATTTTTTATTACCCTTTGCTGCGAAATTTCAACGCGTTGTTAACACATCGCGGATAAATGGTATTTCGCGTTTTTCGTGTAGTTTTAGTACGTAACAATTTCTATTTCACTCATTACCTTACAATAACAAGTCAGACTCATGGGGAAGATTTTAAACAGAACTTAACGAGCATGAGCATTACTCGATTCTTTTGAATTCAAATTAAATATTATTCTTGTGTTATCAATTATTATACTTTGAAGTAAATATTGATATAGAATCTGCTCACCACTTTATTCTTTTTCTTACTAAATTATTAATGATAAAGTAGTTGTATCGATCATAGTTAATTTATGTATTTAACTTAACAAATTTTTTATCGATAGGTAGTTTGAAAATAGAATACTTCTGGATGAGATGGCTCTGTGGGTGAGATGTTGTAGCTATTTTGTTGCATTTACTACAATATTTATTAACTATACGTTTGTTTGCTATGATGCACTTCAATGAAGCGAATAAATATTGTTCACAACCATACATTTAATTTATAAAATTCACAATCTCCATTTAGGTAAAGAAGCTTTCTTCTTTATCATGAGAGGTCGGTCATCTCATTTTAAATTGTCAAATATCTACATTTTCAATTGTTTTTAGACATATACTGAATCTTGCACAGAAGCCTCTTTAACTATTCTACTTCTATCTATATGCTTTCACAGCGAGAAACAGAGTCCTTTATATTTGTAATATATCTATATGTAAATCCAGTTAAATTGTAAAAAAAGCTTGAAAGTTAGTACCAACTTCTTACATTCTACAAAAAAAAAACAGATGAAGCTTATTTGTCTTTGTTGTTGGGTAACAATTAAGTGAAGACAGTACATGTGTGTAGCAAACGGTATAACAAGACGCGAACAAAAAAAATTAATCATTCTCTCGAGTACATATATACTCGAGTTTGAACCTGCACGATATTCTACTTAAAAGCCTGCATCCTAAATCCATTAACTACCAATTTTAGTTATCAATCAACCTTTCTATAGAACAGATGTGTCGCTTCGTAATAATAGTACTAACCATCATTGAAAGCTAACTCTGCCTCATTCTTCACTAATGCTTAATACATTTAGTTGTTATACTATCATCATTTAATGCAGTGTATCCAAAATGGCAAAAATATTTTGGAACATTTTCTGTGATAGCAAATGAAGTGGAATTCTTCAGAAATGTTTACAGTGAAGTGGTCTTTTTTTTAAGTTACGTTACTGTCTCTTCATTGTTTCGTGATAAAATCTCGTTGCATATTTGAACATCGTGTACGAAGTGTGAAAAATTATTAAGAGCAAGTGTCTAAATGCAATATTATGGAAAAAGGAATAAAAGAAAAGACAGAACAAGTGTAGTAGAATGTTCAAGGAAGAGGCTCTCAATCTCGAGGAAGATTACCCTTTGTTTTTTGACCGTGTGTGAGTGTACTTACGTGTGACCTACTGCTCAGCTGACCGGGGTTGAAGCAGCGCGCCCCGGAAGTCACGCCTTCAATTTTCAAGTGTTAATATTTTAGGAACGATGCCTCAGCATGCCGAATGGTAAAGTATTTTTTTAATTGTATTTGCGTGCAGGATATGCATGTTCCTGATACGGTTGTTTATTTTTGAGACACCCTGTGTAAATGCTTTATAACACGAAGATATACTATTCCATGTTCAAAATGATAGAACCTTGAAAACAATAAATTATTAATTAACACTTAATTGCTGACTACTAACTGACTCTTCAATATTATTTTTTTATTAATAATAACAATCAATAATAATAAAAGCTATTAATAAAAATTAATAATAGTATTGAATTATTAAAAATCAATTGTAATGTCTACATATTTTTTAATCAATGGTAATACGCCAAACAAGGAGTGTCTCCATTGCTTTCAAGATTCGTCCTCAAACTCAAGTATTTTCTATTTTCAATATTTCATTAAAAGTTTCTTGTGTTCATTTACTTATAGCAAACTAAAGAAGTCATTTTGAAGAGATATTGTTATAGTGTATGAGTGTATTGACAAGTGAGTCCGCTGTGTGTGTAACGAATAAAAGTTCAAGACGTTCGAATAGGTATCCTAGATTATTGATTTTCTAAAATATTCATTTTTACATAAATATCAAATGAGTCTAAAATATTCTAAAACTAGTATTCTAGAAACTAATATTTTAGGAAGTGTGCGAGTGAGATGGACATACCCGAATGTATAAGTATACTGCGGGTGTAAATTGATTTTACTATGTGTTTCCGAGTGTCGTAGAAATAATTTATAAAAGATTGTGTCATTGTTTATGTCAATAAAATTCTCTTTTTCCTACAATATTTTCATAGTTTCATCATTAATCATTCTCTCGAGTACGTATATACTCGAGCTTGAACCTGCACGATATTTTACTTGGAAATCTGCATTTTTAAAAACTATTAACTACCAATTTTAGTTATAAATCAACCTTTCTATAGAACAGGTGAGAATAGTCCCCAAAATGCGGTTAAAAAGTATATCTCGTGAAACATTAATTCTGAAGTAAAGAACTTAACATAAACGCAATGTGTCTTCGAACGATTTACGTTGCAGACCATAAATCAAACAAACCAAAGTGTTGAATTTTTGCGTTACAATGAAATTTTACAAGGTACTCACCGATAGGAATAAGAAATGCTTATTAAGCATAGGTTCTAGAAGCAGTTCACGCGTTGCAAAGTACAAAATCCCGATAAGCGTCTTCCTGCCATTTGAATACAAGAATAATATCCGCGAGCCATAAATAAAATTTCCTGTTTCGCATTATACTGAAGTTCAATAATGACTTCCAGGTCAAACCTCGATACTTACCACTTCCAGAGCGGTCTGCCTGTTTCTTTGAGCCGCTTGTTCCACACCTGTATTTACTGCGACTAAGGAAGGTCAGTGAAGGCCAATAAATTTTTCCCTCGAAAAGTATCAAAGAAAGAAGAAAGGAATGATCACTAACTTGACGTTACAGATTAATCCAGGTTAACAATGTCCGACAGCCTCACTCCTTTAATTTCGAGATCGTGCATAAAGTGTTTAGACATTACACGAATTCTGCTACCTCTTTCGATTGTCCTTTTTGTGAAACCGACAAAATGAGATTAATCCAAACGAGGTCGATTTTAATTAATTTTTACCTGGAGGATCTTCGTGACGCATAGGTAACTTCCCACGATTACATAGGATAACGACACCTAATATGGAACACTTGATTATGAAAAGCTCACCAAAACGAGAGATATGCATTTTTTCCAATGAAATCCGCATCGAAACACGAAGAAATTAATAAACATTCGTATACTGGTAGATAAGAATGCAACAATTTAAATGCGTTCAAACTACGGTAAAAAATGTAAATAAATGGCATTCTCATTATTTTTAGCAGTAGAAATGAATATTTATGGAATTAAAACGGATAAGGATAAGTAAACGTTCCACTTGTTTGAACTTATATTATGCTAATTTTTTTCTTTTCTTTCTTACATTGGATATATGAGTAACACTGAAATATTGTGGTGTTCCATATTAGGAGCTGTTCCATATTAAGCGCCGTTACCCTATTTAAAAATGTGAATGCTAAAAATACGAAATAAATTTTAATTCATGTAATAACAATAAAATACGAATGAAATGTAGGTGAGGTGAACGTGTAGTACTGAAATGGTAACGAAAAGAAAATACGAGGCCAAGTAAATTATAGGCAAAAGGTTGTCCGTTTTTTTTAAACTTCACCCCGAAGTTAAATTATTATGAATAGATGATTTGCTCGGTGCACTGCTCTGGGAAATGTTAACGGAAGTGTGTTTCGCGATGCGAGAAAAGTTTGTTGACAGAAATACATATGAGAAGAAAAGGTCTCGAGGGTTATGAGACGACTCGTGTGAGTTTTGCTGAAGAAATTGGGCCCCTGCTCGATGAGCTAAGTTGCAACTTCGTTATTTTATGAAGAAGTTCTCAGAGAAAGCTTCTCTCGATGTAAGTAAACACGATCATTTTTCTACTGAGTGTTTTTGGTTACGAATAAGTTGAATGATAATTCGATATAAAGTAATTTGGATTTATTTATGTAAATCACGTGTTACGTTAGTACGAATCTTTTCGTTGATTGGTTATATCACTCTAAAGATGAAAGAAAATGAACAGTCAATAGCTGAATACGATTATTTTGTGTAAAATTTCTGGGTGTTGCGAATCAGGCAAATTGAAATTATTTGCCAATTTTTCCGAATAGGTAAAGTGAAGAGTAGTATACTAATATTACCACATTATTCAGCGAGTATTGATTATAACGCAGACTAATAGACGCAAATATTATTGTCTGTTATGTTAAGTTAATTTAGTTGTAATACGTATAACTTCGGTTGCACAACCGCGATGTGTTTTATTTCTAAGAATTAAATTAGCATTGATTGCTACTACGAATAACTGTTATTAATAAGCAGCCACTTGTTGTGAAAGTAAAAATAAAAGAATATTATTAAAAATATTATTAAGACAATACAATTGAACTTGTTTATGTTACAACTTAAGAGAATTTAGCAGATGTTTGAAAAGTCTTAATGTAACTAGGAAAACACAGATATGTTAAACAACGGATATATTTAACGTAGATACTAATCGCAGGGACTTCAGTGAAATATGCCTGACAGATATAGATTAGTATAACGATTGACAAGTCATTGATAATATTTCATGATAATCGGTTCGAAATCAGAAATTTCGTGAGCTAGCATTTTCGTCTGACATTAATACCAGCTATTTATTATAGATTTTTAAGAGAAGTATTAATGAGTCTATTCTATCTTCTGTTCATGGAAGTAAATATAAATAAAGAGCGAGCAAGTTCAAGGAAACAGTCAGACTGCCATGGAAGTGACCATTTTTATCGACATAACTACATTAAATTATTTATTATTGTTAAATGTACCAAATTCAGGAGTACCAACTTGAATCTACCTCTAAACTGATTCTTTCGTTTACATTCAGTGTGCGGTGAAGACACTAGTGTTACTAAACAATTGTAATAAAAAAAAATACACTTCAAATTGCAAGGATTCATTTTACAATCTATGTTCATTACTTAATTTTTACTCATCGCGATAGGGATTATAAATTGTGTAAATAAACATTTTTCATTCTATAAATATGTTCATACCATTTTTATTCAAAGTATTTCATTTAAATTTAAAAGTAACCCTTCGCAGTCGTTTGTTTATTTTCAATCACAAAACCTCTTTTACCGGTCCAGTCGTATAAAATCTAATATTTATGTTAAATAAAACTCTATTATTGGAAAATAATAAATTTCATTTATTGTGTATAGTTATACGTTATGCTGTTGCCGTCCACTTCATGGAAATTAATTCTGACTGATATGATAGTACTGTATAAAATTCATACGATTACAAAGGGTTAATACACATATAACAGTTGAACGGGCTTTCTACTATGATTGAACATTTCCAACAGTTTTATTACACCGATCTCCGGAATTAATCTTCAAAAGACCAGAAGGATTCGCTTTGACATTCACGCCTGCACACAAGTCTTTTGTTGGTCAGAAAAATTGACGTAGACCATTAAACCATTTTTCATGTGTAGGTCCATTGGACGTTACTGTCCATTGTGCTCTTTACGGGGTAAATTACAAACATTCCATAGCAATTCATTTATGTCTTTAACATTACAACTACCGGACATTTAATACGATTAACATGCGATCCTCATAAAGCCTATAATAATAACATTTTCTCGGTTCCTCATTTTTTTTTCCTCAAAAAACTCATTTGGTATATTTAATCCTTTGCACTCAGGAGATGATTCTCAGTCACCGCTTAATTTGACGCAGTAAGACTATAGAATCTGATATTTAATGTTGAACGTTGTGTAATGCCTCGATACGTAAAATATTGGAATAAAATAGCTTTGTTTCTCAATGTAATTGCTATTTCTCTTCGAATTAATTTCAAAGAATATTGTCTTCGCCTCGTCGAAAAATGTTAAATATTTCTATTGAGAAGCTTCCGTGAGCAAACGATTAATATGTTTAAAATACCAATCATTTTGACGGGCACGTAGTTCTAGTGTTAACTAAAACATAAACACTTCTTTTTCATTTGATTAATTAAGTAATTATGCAAATCATTGCTGGAATACATTTCATGTAATAGCAAAATTACCTTCTCTTACTAAAATGTTTGTTAGAAAGTTCTGTCCTTTTCTCAAAAGAAAATTTAATGTATATATTTTTAATCTTAAGAAAAGAATTAGTTAATTGTGTATTGGCTCTTGTTTTTTTATAGTACTTCCTCCATCGATTAACTAGGCCATTTACATCGGATCTCAGGAAAACCTTATCCTTTGGTCAAAAAAAGAAAATAATGAAAACCATCTTTGAACCATACACACTTCAATTTAAATGGTCCAAAAACAGAGCATATTTATGAGCTTCCGTTGCGTTATGTCTAAATTCATGAAACATTCATTTTTTCGTTCTTCTATGTGAATGATATAATTTTCTTTTACCTGATCCGATCCACTGTTCCTTAGATTTTAGTTCAGTTGAGTTGCAAAAGCATCTAAATGCAAGGCGAGGTTAAGAAATTCGTTCGGAATGCAACAGATTTACTTTTTCGTGTAATCGAGTCGTTTCTTTAACGCGGCATTTCAGGATGCATCTATATGTTGTACAGATTATATTACTGAGACCACAAAAGTGGGGAATAATGTTCTGATCACGACACTGTGAAATATAACCATGGTAATTGAGGCTTGACGTCTAATTGCAAGGTTACAATCTAACGCGATATATAGGGTGTTCCGCGAAATCGGTTGTAAGCCGACATTTAAAAATACATAAGAATCCATTACCACTAAAACTACCGAACGTCCAATACGATTAATATGTAATCCTTATAAGAATTTTGGTGATAAATTTTTTTCGGTTTCTTCGTGCATTCGTGGTGGTGTTAAAAAAAAAACTATTTTTCAAATCATTTCGAATCACTTTTCAATTAATAACTCGATTTATGGAATCTTTGACCGTGCTATTAGAGGGTTGTCTGTATATTAGAATATAGGGTACATTTTTGTATATAATAAAAGAATATAGCAATCAATTAAAAAGTCGTTAATATTAAATTATGAATTTACCAATGTGAATAGGAGTTCGACATAATCCTTCTTCTATTAAAAATAAAAATTGAATCAAAGTGCAATATCATGACGATATCGTGAAAAAATTTACTTTATATTTAAAGCATGGTTTGTAAGCTGATGCTGCATTTATACACGAAGATGAACGAACATTTTATTGAAAGAAACTTATTCGAGCAAATTACGTTGAAATAAATAACAACTGCAGATGCTTCGAAGAACGCAAAAAAGGTTCGAGTAACTATTCAACCTGCCCTTCTGCTTTTACAACGCAGGGTTCTGTTTACTTTAATAAATATGTATTTGTAGCTTCAGTTTAAGGATGACATGCTATATTTCCACATCCTTGTATTATATTTACATTCTTGAGGACCTTCAGTGCTATCAATAGATGTTTCACAAAGTATCGATTATAAATATCCCCAGGAATAAAAGTTTGAAGGGTTTATATCTGGCGAACCAGTTGACCAGCGAATTGGATCGTAACGTCCTTCGACCTTCGAAGACATTAATTAAACGTGTTCTTAAAATTAAAACATTATGATCTGAAAAACTATCTTGTCGGAAATAGATATTTCCCAGCATAGGTAATACTGGCAGATATCCTGCCAATTTTAAGTAGCGATATAAGGTAGCCATCGATCCAACGTTAATATATATGATAAAGAGAAATATGGTTTAATCAAAGCAATATTCTTAGTTTCACTTTGAAATTATTATATTTAATATTTCCATCCTTAACACTAGAACTATCGAGCGTTTAACATTAATACGTAACCCTAGTAAAAACTGTGACAATAAATCTTTTTCTACTTCTTCGTATATTGATTACAATATTCAAGTGAAACTGTTTATTTTTAAAATCATTTCAAAACGAAAACCGAAATCCATCATTTTGACAGGTGCGGTAGTTCTAGCGTTAATTAACTCCTTCTCTTATAATATCGAGTCAGACTCGTGATGAAAATTTTCAATCGCATTCGAAAAATCTAAATGTTATTTATTTATTTCTAATATAAATCAAATGTTACTTGTTTATTATCAGTCTTCAATCGTAGAGTAAACGTAGACAGAAAATAAACGTCTAATTCTTTTCTGCTATTTCTAAATTATTAATTATAAAGTAGTTTTATCAAGTACAGTTGTGAAAGAAATCATAGGACAAGGGGTTAATAATACCTAGCGATATATGCAGCGAAATGTGTTTCTAAGCCTGCAATTCGGGAGCCGCTTCCACTTCCCAACGTGATCGTTGGCCGATAGGAAACATACGTACCATTTTTTATTAAATATTTTGGTATTATAAGTATACATACATCCTAATACAATAGAGCTTCGATTATCCGTTTTAATTGGATAACAAATAATAACTCTGATAAATGAAGAAACTCTAGAATATATTCTGAGATTTAATCTAAGAAGTTAAATTATTGTGTCTGTGAATGACCAAACATTGAAACATATAGATCGAGAAAAATATTTTAGTGACATGGTTAATCGAGGTCCTACTATATACTCATTAGATACTCCCACATAGTGCCTTATTAGTATCAACTTAGTTTTAGAATTAATAGTTATGTTAGTTTACCAAGTACTATTGATAGAACTTCTTGCATATCTTAGCAAGAAATAAAACTCCAGATTTAAAATTGCTATATTGTCTGATTAAGCAGCTTCTCAAATTTTGTCTTTCCTTTCGTTTCTGTTTCCACTAAAAAGGATTGATAATCTAATTTATTTTTATTTGCCAGTTATTTGACCGGTTATGGTAAGAAAAATAGGGTTCTCCTTCGTTCCTAATAAACGTTTACTAGTAAAAGTTTATGCCTTATCAATCATCGATAATTAACGATATAGAATGTAAGGAAGAATGTTGTTATTTAAAAAATTGTGGTAAATATTTACATTATGAGAGGCTGCTCCGATGACCTTGACCTTAACCTTGACCCTGTCGTCAGGAGCATGATTCTAAACATTTTTTTTTGTCTACTCGTTACAAAAAATATATCTGAAAAAGAGCGATTATGGTAATTATTTAAAAATATTCTCGTATGACCTTGAACTTTACATATGTTGTTAAGATCATTGTTTTGAGTGTCTTCAAATTTTGTGGTGTTCATGATTGGTTAAAAAATTATGGAACCTTTTTCAGTTTTGTTCCCAATAACTTCCTCTGATTTCTTGTGTTTTATTTGAAATGAACTTCAAAATACAGTTGGTTAGGAAAAATTCTTTTTAAACAATTTTGTTTTACGAACTACATCAGCAGTAGCATTAAAACTTAACCGATATGTAATATTTGTGGAATTTATGAATATCTCTTGTTATAAAAATTATTACTACTTATTATTACTTTAAATTATACAGTACTTTTGATTCACAATACTTCGTCATTATTTATGTTGTTTATCAATAATAATTTGTAAAACAGCGTTTGTCCAGTCGGCAGTAACTGTTTCATTATCAATTTCCCTTTTACCCTGTTCAGAGAAGTTCGCGTTTTGACTGTCAACGGTGCTTGGTAGCGTAATAAAGTAGATTTCTATCTGTGATTATTTGACATTGGCGTTAGTGAATACCTTTGTGATAGGAGCTTGTCTCAGCGAATCAAAATCAGAGAAACTGGCGTGGAATTTTGATTGCTCTTCTGGTGATTGTCGCGGTCCTGGCTTTGATTGTGACATCAGTTGCCCTGTTGACCCCGCCGGATGAGGGCCCTAGAGTACGGGGTACAAGACTACGGCTTTCCGAGGTATGTAATAATATTAATTTCGAAATGATCGATAACGTGATTGCCATCAGTTTTAGTTGAAATTACTTTTTCATTTACAAAGGAACCGCAATTGTTTCGGGAAAGATATTTGTACTAAAAACAGATATCTAATATATAATATTATAATAATAACAAATATGTAATATATAATACTTTAATTATTTATTATATAATATATAATACTTCAAAGTCATATCTATATATATTACACATTTATTTCGACAATGATTTAAGAATAGAAGGATGACAAAAAATTAGTAATATTTGCTTTAATAAAAATAAAATTAATTATTAATAGGTACTATCCGGGGAATTAACGCCACTTCTCTTCAATGGATCATGGACAAGCGAGCAACACATATGCTACAGGGATGTTTGGGGTGGAATTTCGCTATTGCACGTTGTTCAAGATAATGTTACCTCCCGTAGTTTAATGCCCAATGAAACATTTGTAAGTATACATGCACTGTTCAGATGGAACGACGTAAAGCTTGTTCACCAAGAAAGTACGGTAATATAAACAGCGTTTATATAAAATAACGTTGAAAATAATACTTCCCAGTTGAATTTAATTTTAACGTGAATAAGATGAAAGAGGATTTAATATCTTCATTGATAAGTACAATTCTGTAGGAAGTAATACGGAGCAAGTCGTGTAAACGGAAACCCTTAAATATGTCCATTATTCATGATTATATAACAAATTTTTGGAGGAAATTATATTGTCCTATAGAATACATGCACCGAAAAAAAAATCGTTTTTCAAGATCATTTTTCCATGAGATTTCGAAGTCCCTGATATTTTAAGAAATGTAATTACATATTTTATATATTCATTTTGATAACTTTGAATTCAGTTATTTCTTTCATCTGATATGGTATTCATATAAATATTTCATAGTATTATTGAACACTTACTTGTTTATAAATTTATATCTAGGTATGTTAATCATGATACAAAGTTACATTAGAAAATTAAAATTAATAAGTTACTGAAGATAAATTACTCATACGTTGTACTTTGTTGAATTTATCATTTTACTTTTTACCTATAAGAATATTTGAACAAAATTATGTGGATCCATTGAAGAAAAAATGTGAGCGAGTTTAAAATTTCGTGAAAAATGACCTTGAGTTTTTCTTTTTATATCTGACCCATAAAACAGTGTTCGTTTGACCTGAAAAGATTTTCTACGTGACCATAAATAATGAAGATACATACATAGGTGCTTTCATTTAGATACATGACCCACCCTGTTTATTTGATTATGTAGATTAATTCAGAAGCACCAGGGTGGCTTCATTTGTATGTAACTAAGTTACAAATGTTAACACTCTTCAACAAATTTTTACTCTTTTTATGTTCTTCAGCATTCGATAAATGAATCTTGTAGACTTCTGTGTGGTAAATATGAATTTGAAAACCGGTTTTCTTGATCATACAGAAATTTAAGAAATTTAATTTTGAAAAGAAGTCGACTTTTCAACTTCAAACATTTCTTGGTCGTTTGAAGTTACTTAACTATGAAAGTTTTACAAAGCTTTGCACTGATAACGCATGCAAAATTTGACTTCGATCGTTGAAATTTTTTTGTGACATCGTGGCAACCAATTCGGAAAATGTAATTTCCAAAAAAACACGTTTAAGGTTTTGAGAGTTTGTGGTTTGACTATGATCGTATCACACAATAGGTTCTCTAACATCGTTATTTTCTCCAACATCTCTACGTAATTTTAGAAGCACACTTGTAAAGAGTTGTACACTTAACATATTAAATTTTCATTAAGAGTTCATTTTTATGTACAGAGAAGACTGAACCCTGCCAAGTTCTTGTTATCGCCGGATCGTAAATACTTGCTTCTAGCTCACAATGTGAAGAAACTGTTTCGATACTCATATTTAGCACAGTACACAGTTTATGATGTAAATACACGGTTAGTAAAGACCTTCTACAATATACTATCTACATATAAGATACTTTAATTTAACTTGTATAGCATAAACAAAATTTGGTAATATAGTAAAGTTCCAATTATTAACCGTATGATAACAATAGACGAATAAGACAAACACGTCCGACCTTTCATATCCTCTGAAGTCAAATCTGTCGTTACCCACTTCAATTTCATTTGTTTATAACTTTCTAATGTCACACACTGTATATTTGTAGAATTTATTGTCTTTTAATTTCTTTATACACTATATACAAAGATTACAGGTTTTTTAACACTGATGTTCAAATATTTTAAAAAGTTCTAAGAACTATCAGGAGAATTGGAACTTTACTATACGCTGCCATTATATATAGTTGAACACAGTGTTTCTAAGTGATACTAATTGTAAGCAATACACATCGTCAGTTTATTATTGCAGGGAAATTATACCGTTGACTCCATACCCAGAGAAAGAGGGACATCCTTATCTTCTATTGGCACAATGGACTCCACGTGATCATGGACTCGTTATGGTGCAAGATTATGATATTTATTACATAACTGGTCCTATGAGCAATACAGGATATCGTGTTACCAATACATCGATCCCTGGTATTCTATCAAATGGATTACCAGATTGGCTTTACGAAGGTAACGCAATCATATAACTTGTTCAAAAAGTAGCGTGGAGTCGACTGACATATTTCAAATGTTATTATTGCGTCTGCGCGATAGCCTTTCGTAGTTGGCGAAAAGGAAAACGGTGGAGCAGAAAAACATTTCATGTGCAGTAATGCGCACTTATGCGTTCGCCATTTTGTCCACTTATGCGGCCACCATTTTGTCCACTTTAGCGTCCGTTGCTAATCCCCCTAGTTTTTTGAATTGGAACTATAAAATAAGCTTGTAACTTTTAGATAATAAATGGCATACTCTGATGTCCTTTATACACAGTTTCGTTTATTTTTTCCTGTTCCCACATATTATTTATAATTACTTGAAATGTGTCAATGGGCTCTGTCATCATTAACAAATTGTTACAAGAATATATACTACAACTATTAGAATTTTAATGTTATATTGTATTTCGAATATTATAGAGGAAATATTACATTGTGCGGAGGCTATTTGGATGTCACCGGATGGTCACATGATGCTGTATGCATCGTTCAATGATTCACTTGTTGAGGAAATGCACATATCGTGGTTTGGAGAAGAAAACAAGGCTCTTTATCCTGATATACGCTCTCTTCGTTATCCCAAGGTAGTTTATTTATTTTTATTAAATTAACGGGACACTCTGTATATTTATTATTTTATCGAGAATTCTAAATACGTACTATAAAATTTCACGGATTAAGTGCAGTTTATATATACCATATAGCGTGGAAGAAGTTATTGCTTACAAATTGAGAAATACAATTATATGTTATTTGAACTTTCTAGCCGGGAACTCCGAATCCAGTGGTGCGACTCTACGTAGCAGATTTGGCAGATCCAAAGAATATTCATACGAAGGTAGTGAAACCGCCACCTATCATCGAGCATGTGTGAGTTTACAAATGAATTTTAGAGTAAAAGATACAATAAACTTTCTTTTCTCAAAATCTGCATGGAACAAGTAGTATATTGTCTACTATATTTTTATTTATTTAATCTCTTAGCTAAATTGTTCAATATCATAACGTAATGGCATTTATTCATTTTTGCTTATGTTCATTGTTAATGCCAACATAGCAATAGACATATTATAGGAACTCCTTAATATGTATCGTTTAACGAAAAAAAAACATAGTTAGGTAAATAAATAAGGAATTTCAGTTAGTGATATTTTTTTATGTTTATACGGTAAGAATGCATCATTGTAGGTTGTCCTTGTTCCCAGAATACAAATTTCGAAATAGAGAAGGAATATTATGAATATAACATGTAAAATATATGGCAAATACGTCAAGGAATAGTATTTTCAAATGGATGAGTGGTCAACAATGGAATTGTGCATGTGTTGCGTTAACAACTATATATTAAAAATGCAGTAGAGTTTCTTGTGTTCGAATACTTAAAATTTTAGAATTTTATTATCCATGCATACTATTATTTAAATATTATACTTCTTAACAATATATACATTTTCTGTTTTGATATGATCTTCACACAATAATTCGTAATATTGTGTTTTATTAATAGAAAATACAATAGATTCATAACTATTCATGTAAACCATCAATTCTTTTTATACACATTTAAATAATTAACCTTAGTATTTACAAAATGGTCGTGTATCATTAGAAAGTATGTTTGTTCCAACGACGATGTCTCACTATGAACTCGAACATGAGAAATTCCACTTTAATGTATTCAGAACATGAAAGATTAAATCTGTTAATATATTTTATACCTATATTAGACAGTATTATATTCATAAGACCATAACTTCTGTTTATTGATAGAGAACATTACTTTACCTCGGCTTCTTGGGTGTCTTCAACGGAGGTGTGCATAACGTGGTTAACACGAGCTCAGAACCTTTCGGTTGTAACTATGTGCAAAAGCCCAATGTGGCATTGTCAGGTACGTCAGTCTTTATTCATTATAAAAGTATTTATACACGTTAATTGCGGATTAGATATCTTGTTGCCAGCCTTGTCCAGCAGCTATCCATTCTTTTTCTTCAAATATTTGAAATTTATTCATAGTTTCTATAAAATCAAAACTCATTGTCTCGTTAAATATTTAATTTTAAGGAATGCTTTAAAATTACATGCATCTTCAACGTATATATTACTTCGAAATGTTTGTTCTTGCAACTAGATTCAAAAGACAAGATATCCCGTCAGTCGTCCGCAATGTGCTAACAGTTTAAACTGCAAAGTAAAGTTGCAAGTTGGTTAATATCAACGTTTGATTCAGGAAATCCAAAGAATAGTGAGCGAAGATCGCGGATGGGTAGACACACCGCCCGAAGCACCGATTTTCTCAGGAAACGGAAGCAGTTATATCGCAATAAGTCCGGTTAAGGATGGTCCAGCCGGTTATTATAAGCACATCGTTTGGGTGAATGTCGCTCGAAAATTGGTTGTGCCTCTTACGCACGGAAAGTTCGAAGTCACCCAAATAGTAGCATGGGATCAAGTAAACAATACCATGTAAGTCTTATTTCATGTATATCAATTCTTTATTATCCTATATACCATGCACGAGAGAAGAAATAATTAACTATTGTTACAATTCATTCTTTTTGTATATTTTTTTAAACTTATTCAAAAGTGTTTTGTTTTCATTAACGAATATTTCAATACATAGCTAAGGTCAACAAACGTGATACGTAAAAGTATTTATAGAAGTTGGAATTTTAATGCAATCAATTTAAATTGTTGTCATCTGCAACAACTACAACATTTCAAAACACGTTTAACCCTTTGAACTCTGTAGGCTCCGATATTGCACCAGTTATAATATTAAATATTCGAATGAATCCCAAAGAAACTACCCTGAAGTTATTCGATTTTCCGCACATCCAACTGTTGCAAGAAGGAAAATAAAAGATCGAAGAAATGTTATAGCGTTTCTAATTTTCGCTAGGAATACTATAAAAATTAGTTGCAGTTGCTGATAGATTCTAAAGAACCTGGAGTGCTAAGGGTTAAAACTTATAATTTTCTCCGTTTCTCATATTAGGAATGTAACTAGATTGTCTTTGCTTTCGTTTATTAGGAGAAGCCCAATTTTTCATTCTTTTTAATAGAATTAATAAACTCCTAAATATTAGCGTGCAGCATGCTTGGCGAAACACATTTGTTTGTATCTTCTGTTTTGTTTGTTTTCTGATATATTTGAAAAATCATTATCCAAGCATCTGAGCTCAGGATATTGCACACCGTATTTTACCTCAGCGACTTTAGGTTTAGAAGAATCGTCTCGATCGATAATAATGACGTGTTGAAGCTAACAATTAATCACCATAAATACCGAGCCGAGTGCTGCGAGTGGACGTCTCCCTTTGTCCCTGTACACTTTTAAACCTATGGTCGCTGCTATAAACGGGGAAGCCGCACTGTACACAAGTGGTCCCTGAATTTTTTAACCCTTTGCACTCGAGAGGTGACTCAGTCACCATACAATTCGATATACCAAAATCATAAAGTCTGACGTATAATATTAACACGTTCGCTACTAGCGTCACATATTTCTGACGGCCGTAATCCTATATTTTACATAATGAAAATGAAATTAATCCTATAGATACTGCTTTAGAAATGATAAACTATGACATTATATTTAGGGACTCAATGACTCGTTTCAGTTAGATTTTTCTAATATTTTGTTTAGAAGATTTATTGGATTGAAGAAAATATTATAATTGTGGGAGTCGTTATCGAAATAAGTGCTGGTAGCGAACATGTTAAGCTTTTTATAATCCATGAATATGTGAAATATTGAAATAATCACTTTGTTTCTAAACTTATGTGTATTCTTACATTAGATTCGTTTTAAAGGATGTCGTCTATAATTCATTGGAAATTGTTGAATATTTCTAGTGAAAGTCTTCCGAGTGCAAAGGGTTAATATGTCTTCTGTCAGGAGAATTTAGAGCGTTTCGTATAATTACTTATCGTATTATAACACTTTACTGATCGGTAGCGTTTGAACATCTTAGATACTTCTCACCGATCACTCAGCCGCAACTACTTTTGTGAAACCAGTTTATTGTTCCGGCCTGAGGGCAATATGTTAGACATCTCTGGCGCAGACTGTCGCGCGGGAATATATGCGCTTTTGTTATGCCCATAAAAGTGTGAACCCTTTGCGATCGGTGTCGCCACAGTGGCGACATTGAACATTCGTTTTCGAAATCGGTCTCGCCAATATGGCGGCATGTTCTTCTTTTCTGAGTACAGTATTATTTTACGATTGAGAGGTATTGTATTTATTATTCTTTACAGAATTTATATTCTACAAAACACATTAACTTTAACAAATTTTTAATATCCATATATTTATTATATATACCTATAGAAAAATAACTTTGAAAATATATATATTTGCTTCGACTAGTTGGTACTGTCATCAGAAAAATGAGCCGATCGTAAAGGGTTAAATCAAACTTTGAGCAAAAACAAAAAGTCGATTAATAGGTTACCGGTCGATAAAGTGTTAACAAAGGCAAACGGTATTAGAATTAGTTGTTTGGTATCATAGTTATTAAGTTATACTATTATTTGGTTACTCATGTTTCCAAACGTTTTAATTCGACATCAGTTTTCTTCTTATAATTGTTTTCAAGTAATTTGGGCGCGGTCAACGTGTTAAACGTACCTTGTACATGACGTCGTAACATTTATTTTCCGCGAATCTAATTTAATTCTTTTACATAGATATTTTATAGGTATACCGCCTATGCGACCAGGTCAGAGACACCTTTATTACGTGAGTTCACTGTTACCGAATGTCGGCACGTCTCTGCATCCTGCAGTCTGCATTACTTGTACAGAATCCTCGGAAGGAATTCCGAAGGATCACCAAACAGTTATCTCTCATCATCGTAGTTCGTCTGATAATTATATACACGATCACTATGAGCCGCGAGCAGATAGTAGCCACCACGTGGAACGAGATCAGGCGAAGGAGAAAGCTTCGAGGAAACAAAAAGCGAAGGCGTATGTACCTCCAAGTAAGTACATTTACTATTAGATTAATATTAATTGTTGGAATTCCTATGTCACTGTAGGTTCTATGGATCGTTTTATTAGTATGACGTCTGAAACTAGAACTACCGCGCATTTATTAGGGTTGATGTGTAATCCTTATAAAGATTGTAACGATACATTTTTGTTACCATTTCTTTAGATATTACAAAGAAATAATAAAGTTAGTATTTAGGTGAAATTATTTATTTTCTA
Organism: Nomia melanderi; assembly: GCF_051020985.1. Classification (NCBI taxonomy): domain Eukaryota; kingdom Metazoa; phylum Arthropoda; class Insecta; order Hymenoptera; family Halictidae; genus Nomia; species Nomia melanderi. The sequence continues at coordinate 7,760,670 of NC_135012.1, read as the reverse complement.
AATCAGTTCTGACATTGAATAGTTTTAAAATATCAATAATTGCGAAATACGAAAATTAAAACCCGCCATTTTGACGGATACGGCAGTTCTAGTATTAACGATAATTAGCTGCATCAAGTAACACCGAGGCGGCGGTAATTATATGAAACAAGCTGCTTCAGTTTATAAACTTTACGAGTTACTTTTTTAATGAGATTACATTATGAAGATTCAAAACGATTGCATAATTTCGAATCTTAGAGGAAAAGATGGTAGTTCGGTAAAGATGGTAATTATATTATCATACAGGCATCTGGTGGTTAACGATGTCTTTAATTGCATCTACTAGATTTATGTACAAGTGAACAAATTTACGCTAGCTAAAATACATTATTCCCGTTAATAAGGAGCATAATTAATACAACCTAGTAAAAGGAAGTATTTCTCGGAAATTATTGTGACACCTCGAAAATTGATTTATTTTCATAATACAGTTTTCATATCACAGATTTATAGTTCCATTGAACTTTCATAAAAATAATTTTATTCAGAAATCCCATAATTTTGATTGTATAATTTTTGTAAAGAAATCCCAGATATTGGAGTCTTTCAGTTTAATCTTAATCGTTGTGAATAAATCTCAGATTTATGTTTTCACCTTGAAAGGTAATTGCATGACAAAGTATAAAAAAAAGACGGAATTTCCCTTAACGAAGGTTCCCTACGTTCCCTTGTTTACTTTATTCGCTGGTGTACTTACAATTTACAATTAATAGTTGCACAAGGAGGTGAGGGATAGAATCAGGAAAACTTGGTCTGTTTATATCCATTTAAACCCACCCATAACTAGACACTTCATCTTGCTTTATGACGCTGCACCTAAAGCAGCCGCCTCTACAAGGTGATTCCTAAATACATACCATTACCTTAGAAATAAAAATTACACACTTACATAAACAAAACGTCCTTTCATCAAAGTTGCATACTACTGGTTACACATTAAAAGTACATAAGATGTAACTTTCCGTTTCTTCTTCACTTTTGGACTCTACTCTCATCGGGGTGATTTTTTCTATTTTTCTTCTTTCCTCCCTTTATAAACGATACGTTTCTTTCGCCGGTTCCTCGCTTTAATGTCACCATTTCGGTCAATTTTAAATTGCCAAACTCTTGAACACCGCCTGCTTCAAGGGGAGCGACAAGTAACCTTCACCCCTTTTATATTGATTAATGTGAACAGGTTCAACTTACTTTCAAACGAATCAGTAACTTATATTTCATGAAAGTTACATACTATGTACCTTACTAAAATTTAGAATACGTTTGCTTCGCGCTTTAATACCGTCACAGCAAAAATTAATCTCGTTTTGTGTCGAAAAAGACTTTAAGGTTTGATCAAGGTTAAAATGTTGATACATATATTTATGAAACACCCTATATATTTGTAACATTCACGAGTGTTGGTGTATCGTGCCGAATAATATTCTTCTGAAATGTTTGTCTTTGCGTTATTGCGGGTCTATATGTGTTGCGGTACTTTAATTATATCATGTTAACTGCCGAACCAACACTCATAAAAATTCCACGAAATAAAAGCTATTTATTTAATAGAACCGAAACTTTACTGCCGAGGTTTATCATTACGGCTATTCTTTCAACGTTTTTATATCTGTTACATTCTAAAGAAATTTGGTTTAATATTACCATGTATAAGCATTGTCAAGCTTGGCAAATAATAATTGTATCAGCCATGCATGACTGACGTTGTCGTTGGAAATATTCTTCTAATACGGATGCTTTATTTCCTTAGCGTTTAACGAAGAACCTTGTCAATATCATAATGCTATTTTTCCACGAGGGAGCACGAACTATTTTATTTTAGAGTGTTATGGGCCCAGTATACCGACTGTTGCTTTGTACAAAACTGAATTACCTATGCCAAGGCTTATCTACGTTTTGCAGAACAATACACAGTTACGTGTAAGTGATCTTTTTCTCCCTTCTTTTCAATTATGTTTGAACTATCAGGTGCCGGAAACGAGTAGATGAAATTCATAATAGAAAATTAAACAAACCTACGTCTTCCCAAAACATAACTTTCTTTAGACGAGTAGACAATTCTAATTTCATTTCGATATAAAAATAATTTCTCAAATAACATCGACTAAGATAAGATAAAGACAATAAGAAATAAAGTAGAAATTTTATTTGAACAATTATACGAATACAATTACAAATTATAGTCGAATGAATCTTTACGTCTCTTTCCTCTTTTAATTGTGCATAGACCAATACACCAAAACATGTTAATTATATCTTTAATTAATAAATATTTTAATTACATCCCTGTTGTTACATTAGTTTTGCAAAATGTTCAAGAAATTCAATTTGGATTTATCTTTCGTAAAGGGGTGAACTTTTTCCGACGCCTAATACTTCTTCTAATTGCTGATATTTTATGATTTCTAATTTTCGTGTTGCACTATTTGTTTAGGAAAGAGTTGCCAGTCTCGCGCTTCCACAAGTAAAGACATTCCCCGTTCAAATAAGCGGCGGTTATAACGCACAAGTAAGACTACATTTGCCGCCTGGTTTGAGGGAAGATGAAATCACGAGGTACCCCTTAATCGTACAAGTGTAAGTATGACATTGAATTATCGTATTCGATGTTAATAGAATCGTAACATTAATTTACTAATTTCCAACTTTAATTTTAAAATTAAAAGTACCATTTGATACACATGCGCTTCTCGACATGAAGAATTATTTTTTTATGTTTACTTCCACCTGTTTGTTGCATGTCATAAGTAGACTGCAGATTTGTCTGCACTTATAGCAAATACTATTGTATTAAAATGTTGTCATTATTTCAATATTAATTTATTAAAATCATTGATAAAGGAAGTAATCCTCTGAAATAGGAAAAGAGAAGAACTTTGTACAGACTAAGAGGACATTTTATTTTGTATTAAAATTCGCAGTTTAGTGATAAATGACTGTATCAACCCCTTGCTTTATAATATTAAGTCAGACGTCTGTTGAAGTTTTCACGCTGTATTTAATAAATATTAATATTCTTCGTCTTTGTTTAGACGAAATTTAATTTAATCATGTTTCCTTCTTATCGATATATACTTTATATTGATAGTAGATATAAGACAAGGGGTTAAAAGGTTAAAAAGAATATTTTTATTGTTTGTCACATTACAATATTAGTACATAACAGTACAATAACAAATGAACCGAATGATAGCGGATTCCCGCAACGGTCAACAAGTTTTTTTGAAGTGATTTTATTGGTTTATTTAGATACGGTGCGCCTGGAACGCAATTAGTAACGGAAATGTTTAAAATAGACTGGAACACATACCTAGCCAGTAGGAAAAATGTGATTGTCGCCCAGATCGATGGTAGGGGCAGTGGAGGCCAGGGTTACAAGTTTTTGCATGAAGTCTACTATAGACTTGGTTCTGTAGAAGTTGCTGACCAACTTGAAGTTACTGAGTAAGTACACGTTTGAATTGTAATAAATGAAGTGTATTTATTTAAAAAATGTGTTGTAAATTTTTGGTAACATTCGTAAATATTTGTAGTACCTACGAAATATGTATACCTTACAGATAGTAATATATCCAATTAATAAAGCTAATTTTGTTTGTGCTTATCTATTGTTATATTCAGGGACTGTACAAGTTGTGTAGACATATTGCAATGCACATATTTACTATTACCTTGATAACAATATTAATATTATCAATATTAAAATTTGAGCTACTGATAACAAGAGTTATAAAACGTTTTGTAACTAAAATTGATTTTAATGAAATTTCATCAACACAGCTGTTAAGAATATTGATAAATTGCATTGTAAACTGAAGTATAAAGGTATACGATTAACATTTTTATCATGACATTTTTCAGGTATCTACGGGACTCGTTGCACTTTGTAGACAAAAGACGCGTTGCTATTTGGGGTTGGAGCTACGGAGGTTTCGTAGCTGCACTTGCATTAGCACATCCCGAGCGAAGTGTATTTCAGTGTGGCATAAGTGTGGCACCGATTGTGTCATGGAAACTTTATGGTATGTTGAAATAGAATTCATTTCCGTATTTTCCTAATTTTATTGAACGCCAATTTATGCGACAGTTGTGAAATCAACTAGATCTTGAAGATCCTATATTTAAACTATTGTCTTCAATCTCAAAGTTATATTACAACGGTAATTACAAGGTATTTATATTACGAGATTCTCAAAGATTGTTCTTCAAAAGAAGATATGTCGTTCACTTTTGTAATCTCTCATTTTTTATGAGGAACTTCCTAAAGGATAAGTAACTAAAATATTTGAGTCGTTCAGAGGTCAAAGTGATTCTATTTGTTAAATGTTTTACTGCAAACAGGTTCTTTAAATGGGAATGTAGTTTCATCAAATTCTCCTATTTTTCATTTCGTGTGAAAAATAAATACTTCATTTATCACATTGTGGCAGATTAAATGGATATTCATATTCAGAAGTGAATATGAAAAATACTCATAGCTACTTTTCACTGTTTGTTTTCGAGTTACAGGGTCTAACACTTGTAACAAGTGTTACTGATATATCGTCCAAATATTAAAACTAAATGACGAAATAACGATTAATGAAATTAATGAAATTAATATATTACAACCAGAATAATAATTTATGTATCGAAAAACCGATTTGGATGCATTAAGATGCTTCATCATTTCCCTAATTCATTTTTCAAATTTCTATCGATTGTAACAATTTCATTATTGCATTCATACAGATTCCGCATTCGCCGAAAGGTACATGGGCATGCCAAATGTTGTGTCAAATTACAAAGGTTACGCGGAATCGGACGTTTACGACAAAGTGGAATATTTACGAGATAAAATGTTTTATCTAGTGCACGGCACTGCTGACGATAATGTACAGTTTCAACAGTCAATGGCACTTGTACGACATCTTGCCAAAAAGGGCATTCTTTTCCGACAGCAGGTATACTTCTCTATTTTCTATATCTATACTTTTATTGAGCCTATTACATATGCTTTTATTTGCTAGCGATATTTAAATATTTATTATTTATTCATTGTTACATGTATTTACCTACTCAAGTTTGCATCTTTTTTATATTATTTGTCATCCACCCCTGACAACTCATTGTAACGCTGGGGCAAGATTGTTTGAAAGATAAACGCCTTTATTAGTGATTGCTCGACAACTATGCTCGATAATTAACCTTTTACAGACGAATGTCGACATTTTGCCGAGGTCAAACTGCCATGTTTGGAATACTAAGTTGCGAACAAATGATTTAACTATTGAAACAGGAAGAAATCAATACATAGTTTTCTTATTCTCTATATTCGATGTTTAATTTAACAGAATTTGCGAAAGGTATTGTATAGCTTAAACAATCTTCGTCCGCAAAGGGTTAATTATACTGCGGATTTGTATGCATTCTTGGGAAATCTGAAAATGCAAAGTTGCATGTGATGCATACAATACAAGATATAGAAAGAAAAGATATATACAATATCGAAAATATACTACTCTTTATAATGTTCACAGATAGAAGCCACCTTCAATCGTAATTTCATTTCTCTGATCACGTTCTTAACCAGTTAACTGTGTTTGACGAGTATACACGTCATCTTAAAAATCTCAAAATGATACTAACTCTTTCAACAATGAATTGTTTATTCTTTTAGATAAGCATAATTCTTCTTTGTTTTTTTTGGTTTTTCATTAGAATATATTATATGTGCATTTTCCCTTCTTTTAACGAGTATACAACCCATTGTTTGATTTTGTAACATGCATAGTGAGAGATTTTTGAAACTAAATTTCACAGGTGAAAAGTTTCTATTCGTATGAAGATCCGCAGTTTATGGATAACGATGTACATTCTTCTTTATAGGTGTATCCAGACGTGAGCCACACTTTAGCGGGAGTCAAGGGTCACCTGTACTTATCAATGGCACAATTCTTAGACGACTGTTTTCAGAAGCAAATACCTACCGATACAAAAGCGGGTCTTATCAGTGGTGGTACTAGTTTGTAGCTGTATGTATATAATGTGATTCAAAAAACAATCTAAGATTTTGTGAAAAGAACTCTATGCATAAATATTCTATCTTAATATCTCCATATTGTGTTCCGTTCATTGATATCTTTAGAAAAAAAAAAGATATTTTCGCATTATTTTGTACACTGAATTGATGTTGTAACGAAAGGGCACACAAAGATCGTTATTTACGAGCAACTTAAATTACAATTATTGTATTTTCAATTAAAGATGGAATTTAAATGAATAAAAATGAACCTATGCAATTTTAACAATAAATAAATATCGAAATGTTGAATTTTAAGCAAACTGTTTCTGGAAAAGATCTAAGCGATCGTCAATTAAGAATAAATGAAATAACGTAAGAACCATTACTCACTTGAAGATTAATCATTTATTTAAATATACTTACATGTATATCTATGTATATTGTATAAGTTTTCATTTAAATTAAACTAATTTTTTCAAAGTACTTGTTTAAAATGGTGTTATTTCATTATGCGATGTTCTTGTCGGTAAAATCTTAATGACTGACAATTTTATATGTTATATAGGACTCGAATATATTTATTTGGTTGTTAGAAATGCCCCTTAATTTCGTGGTAAAGTGGATCGGAAGTTCGTACTTATAACAGTGTTACACCAAAAGTAAAATAAATTAAATTCGAGGTAAGTAACATATTTATAGAATACATATAATTACGTGATTAAACACCGACATGGAAAATTCGATGAGATTTCAAGAAAATATTCTATTTTATAAAATATAATGTATTTATGTAAATAACTATAGTATAACTATATTACATTGGTATAGTATAATTATATAAATAGATGCCCATGTATGTAAATAAAGACATGGTGAAAAATATTCCTTGAAAAAAGGAATCAAAAACGTTTGATTCAATATCTCGTAACGGCACTAACCATAGCAAAAAATTTGACTTGAAAAGTTATTTAATTAAAAGGTGTGTTAAAAACTATTACGTTCTTGAATTTTCTTGTAAGTTGTTAAGATACCTTTATGAACCGTAATTCGTTACTAAAGATGTGTATAAACTATAATCTTCATTTTCTCCTCTGATAAATATTATCTATTGTATGTAAAATGAACTCATGTTTTATGCTCGACAGCTACGAATTATTAAGATCATTACAAATTTTTGTATATCTATTGGTAAGTATTATAAAAAGTTGCAAGAAACTCTAAAATACAAAAAATTTGCTAGTGTTAGCGATCGTTGAATATTTATTGAATAATGAATACTTGCAATATAAGAGCCTTTCAGTTTTTTAGTTTAATATTTGGGAATACTATAAAAATTTGAAAAGTTTAGTACAGCTTAAGTTCAATCTAACTACATTAATTTTGAATAATACTCTCATTATAATCATTGTGCTCTATTTTAATCTATAACTATAATTATCTCAGGAAATGTTCAGGAAATGAAATTTAGAAAGTGTCTCAAATATAATTCTTTTTTGTTTTATTAAGTTAATAATTTAGTACACTTTAGTTTGTCTTTAAATGAACGTACATACGTAGAAGATACGAAAGTGCCATTTTTCAAGGATAATCATATAATTTTTTTGCATCAACCGACGCAGCTCATTTTCCACAAAAAAAAGCTTAACCCATCTACCTAGAAACCTCATCAAACAACAAAAATTGTATTTGAAGAATTTTTAAAATAACGAATAGTTCCGGAAATAATTGAATTTGTAGATTAAAATGGGACACATTGCATATTAGTTGAATATAACCGTATACAACAATCATTGAAGGTTCAACAAATTTTTCGATATCACTTTATTGAAACAGTGATACTACAGAATCCATGACACACGAATTCCTCTTGTTGTATGTTTTTCTTATGCAGCGAAAAATAATGGACGACAATTCTATTTCGAAAACAGGAAGGTGATTCATTAATGGAACATTTGTTGACGAATACATAAAACAAAATTAAACGGACACGACATTTCAAGCGAGGTAAGTGAACAATTTGAGAATTCACTCGCTATCATTCAATTTCTTAAATGTAAATAATGATGAATAATTGTTTATGATCTTTTCTCAAACGATGATTGATAAGTTCTTTAACACTGCATACATCATTAGGAATTGTAAGTAAATACATATTATAAGTATATAAATATGTATTATAAATATGTATTTATTTATGTATATTATAATATATATTATAATATTTATATATATGTATTTATATACATTAAAAACGATGTATACATGGAAAATATAAAAATACCAATTTTTATTGAAACTCCGTGTCCATCATTGTATTCGCCTCATTCGCCAATGGTTTTGTTGATTGTCACGTTAAACAATATTCATATGACGTACTATGTGTAATTACATTGTTCCTACTGTTAAAGGGTTAACAATAAAATTATTCTAGTGTACTCTATACCGTTTGTGTACATATCATTTAATCGTGAACTGTTTACAGATCATTAATATAAATAAAACAGACGGACTAACGTTTAATTTAGGAAAATAATTTTATTAAATAATTATTTAGGGAAATAATTTTAGTTATCACCGTATATGTATAACAGGAAGACTTGGCGTCTTCGTTGAACGTTCTAACAGCATGGAAAATATTTTTACATTGTTAATAATCAGAGATAGATTTAACGATCTTCTTGTTAGAACACCTGCCAAGGTGTAGCAGCATATGGTTTTTGAGGTTGGTCGGTTTACTGAAACCTCGACTACAAATATGACACCTGAATGGCCACAGTCCATTGTGCACGTACATATGGCTCTTAAGATCACCAGGGGTTGGAAATGATTTCGAACACTGAGAACATTTGTGTGGCTTCTCCTGTAAAACACAATAATATCTTTTTAATAATAATATTGCTTAAGTTTTGTTTTCTTATTTTGCAATGACTGATAATTTAAACGATCCTCTCAAAATAAACTAAATCAATGCATAAAAATGCACACACTTGTTCTCGGATTATGCTCTTTCTAATACCATTTGATTTTATCTTACAACATTTTTTTCTCTCTCTAACCATTTGGAAGATACAGGCTGTTTCATGTGCGTTGGATATCCTCTACAATAAACATATTTCTCTGTGATAATTCATTTGCAAGTATCATAATGAATCCATAGTAAGCGCTATGCTGCTGTACTGTGGATTAGCACATAACATTTGAAAGTATTCGGAGAATAATTATTCAGCCTTTCTTGGTGTGTTTTTTCAGAAACTCGTAATTCTTAGCAAAAAAGTATTTAAACATATCAATTATGTTATCACAATTTTATAAAGAAACGTGACATTATACAATTTGGGAAAGTGCAATTTGATAAACTTTTAAAATTAAATGCAAATATCTACATAATTGTTATTAACTAATAACATATAATCAATAACTACTAGATATTTACACTTAATTCCAAAAGTTTATCAAATTGCACTTTCTCCATGGAATTGTATAAGGTTACATTTCTTTTTTAAAGTTATATATACTAAATTTATATATATTAGTTTAATAATAAAACTAAAATAAGCTCTTTGATTTATATAAATATGATCTCCGAATTTAAATCAGCATCATTTTAAAGGATGATTTTACTAGTCTCCTCCTAATCCAAAGTGATGAGATTGTAGTTTTGGCTTCATTTTAAAATTAAACAGTATCCAATCATTTAAAATCTGTCGTTACTACGATAACGACATATACGAGTCTGATTGCATGTGATGTTTTTTAAAAACTTCTCATATAAATCCGTAATTAAACTTTGTAGGAGAATAATATTATTCTACTGTGAATATCGCCACATTGGCCAGCATTATTTATAATATAGGAATGTTTTCAAACAATCGTCGCTTAATTAAATGAACTACAGGTTGGGGGTCACCGGTGACCCCCATAGCATTCAACTTGTTAATAAACATTTGGACACAAGACAATCGCGCAGCAAAATGAACTCTGACATTCCCCGAGTAAGCAATAGACTGTCGAAGCGATACGCGCGCCGATTATCTTTAAGGACACTCTGTATATTAGGAAAGGCATTCCTCTTTAATCGAAAATCCAGTAGGGCGAGCATTAACATGCCCTTATGGTTTTCAGCAAGTAAAAACAGGTTTGACGTTATGTCCGAGTTTCTTTTGAGGGGATATCACGGCTCGTCTTATTTTGTCAGGTAGAATCAACCTTTAAAATTTGTCCCACCTATTATCATACGACCTGCATAGTTTTCGTTATGGAAAGTGACTTGTTGAAAACTCACCTTGATATGAGTCATGCGATGATAATACAAGTTGGAGGAGGCCGTAAACTTCTTACCGCAAACAAGGCACTGGTGAGGTTTTTCACCACTATGAATCCGCTTGTGTGTGTTTAAGGAGCTCGAGGTCGAGAAACCCTTGTTGCACACCACACAAACATGCGGTTTCTCTCCTTGAATATAATAATATCAACGCTATCCTCAGATTATTATAATTACGCGTAATCATACTTTCGCATGGCCAAAGTTTCGTATTCTCACATTCTTACGAACCGTTTATTTGTTCCCGTCGTTTCACACGTTCTTCTTTGTTCTCTTGCATCTGATATATGCACTCGCATTTTGACAACTGGCTCGATAACAACATATTCAATGTGACAGTTAATAAAGCGTGTGAATAACGGACCAATTAAAACGTTGCTACGTGGAACGAAGAGGAACGTTGGCCTTGCGTATTTCTTGATAGTTAATTTGATATTTATTCTTTATCATTCGAAACACTATTACAGTTGGTTCTCGATTTACGCGGCATTTGGATTGCACGGTTTCGGTTTAACATTAAAACTACCAGACGAGGCAAAATGAGCCGTTCTTGATTTCTTCTTTTTGAAATTGTTAAAAAGGTAACTGACGTTTAATTGAACAGTTATTAAAGAAATCGATTTAGCAGGCAAACCGAATCGTAAATCAATGAAAGTCTCGATAGATGCACTCTTGGAGGTTCTATAGAGGAATTTCAACAAGTCAATTTAACTGCTCGGTAGTTTTAGTGTTAACACGGTTCAAAAAGGGCGGAAGAATTTAGATAACACTTGCATCTTATTTTAACACGGTCAGGTCAGACAAATGGTAAAATTGTATTAATTTATTTTTTGCAATATTACAACCATCAAATGGGTATTAAGAGAACAGACTCTTCTAAAAAAATCTTTGGTAAAAAGAAAGCCGAAAAGAAGAAACAGATAGGAAGAAAATGAATTGACAGAAAATATATTTGCGTGGTATATACAAGAAATAAGACAAAAAGAGTGATAGTGGTAATTTCTTGTAATATATTTTATGCTAAAAGTAACTAATACCGTTTCATATGGATTTGTTAAATTGATTACGTGTATATTCCTTTCAATGCGAATTCTGAACTGGAAATTCACGATTTCAATTTACACGGTATTTTCGGGGAACCAATTGTTGCAAATAATATTGAATGTCGTTGGTTATTAATATAAATAATTGTAATATTAATATTTAATTAATCCAACAGCAACTTTAGAAATCTTCCTCGAAAATCTTAGAAATTAGATTGTTATTCTGAACCACTTGTTATCCCTTTTTAGCATTCAAAAGGTTAATGAATAAATAATGTGTTTATAAAAGTAGTGCAAGAGAAAGAAAAATATTCGTTGAAACATACTGGATTTATTATTTATCGTACCTGTGTGTGTTCTCATGTGACGCTTTAGAAGAGAGGGTCTGTCGAATGACTTTCCACACACTTCACATGGCAGTAGAACCCTTTCGCCTCTTTTGATTGTCGTCAGAATACTGCAGTCCAAGTGATCGCCCGTCAAGGATAATGTCGATGAAGAGGACTCTTCGGATGTTGACTCGTACTCGTCAACTTCGTAATACGAATGTGAAATTGCGGCTGGCGAATGTTGAGAAAGTAGTGCCATGGACAAGTCTAACGGGGATTCTTGAAACCGAGATTGAAACAATGTAAAATCGCTTTCATTTGTTTTTTTATGGTGAATTCTCATGTAAATAAGAACAAGTCATGCTATAAGCAAGCGTTGATTATTGTTTTGTAGTTGTAATTTTTCGACATATAGAAACGAAATGAGAAACCGAAAAATGACAGTTATAGAACCGATATAATATTGATTTCGCTAAACCACAATTAAAGCCAATATAGCTCAGAACCTAATTAGTACATTAACATTAACAGATTTCTTAATATAGCAGATTTCTTATATCTCATATATCTAATAAAATTCGATTCGTTCAATACAGTATCAAGAAGATTAATATTCAAAGTTATGTAAAAAAATAGTGTTACCCAAATTCGGACGACGTCCAAGTGTTAAATGGCAATTTATAATGATATACAAGTTCATATAATACAACAATGTACTGATATAATTGTAAGTGTTCACTAAAAACATACTACATTATACATTGTTACATACAAGTGTAATATTAACACGATTAATTAATACTAACATACTAGCATAAACTAAAAATATAATATTCGCATTTCGATACGCCCAAACACCCCCAGAATTTTATTTCGAGTCATCGTCGTCTAAATTCCTTGTTCCTCCATTAACCATAAAAATTGCTCTTGTCTCGTTGTAATTACAATTCTCGCGATTAACAAATACATTGTTACACGAAAATATTGATAAACGAAAAACGATTCGCGAAAGGATCCGCCAGGCTCAGACGTTTTGTACAAAAACGTAATTCTATTTATTCTTATGTTATAGTTTTTGTCGCACTTTATATAGTAGCATTAATTTTTTTTTTTTTCATTTCTTCGAAAACTTGTTCTGGCAAACGATCCCTCGTCACTACGGCAACCGTTCTCTGTCCCCGCCCCCAGCCTTCAGCCCCTAACCATTCCCTACTCTTCCTCTCTTCGTTCGCCGCCGAGCCTCTGTTCAGAATTGAAGGTTCGGTGGCATTGTACTGTCCTTTATCTCTTCGTAAGCGCGGGGGTCTACGCATTTGAATCATGACCGAACGAACAAGCATCTTGTGATCTAGCCGACAAAAGTACCGGTGTATATTTGCATTTCAAATTTCTCGGCCAATCGTCTCCTTTCTTTTTCAATTGCCCGCGATTGTAGCGATTAACGCGATTGCACCCGGGAATGGTTACGATTACCGAAAAATCGGCTCCTTTGTGCCCGTCCCTTTTTACCGTTCACGGATTTTTTTAGTTTAACGGCAGACCTACCTTGCAGAGCATTTATTGGGGTTGATATGTAATCTTTATAGAAACTGTGATGTTATATTTTTGCTTGATCATTCAATTTTGAAGTTTATCAGTTTGCTGTATTGAATCGAATGGCGACTGAGTCCCCGAGTGTAAAGGGTTAATAATTGTATATAGAAATATTTAGGGAATTTTTCTGAGTTCTTTAACATTGGAACAACCAAGTGTTTAACATGATTAATATTGAATGGTTATAAAAATGGTTAAAACAGATTCTTTTTCGGTTTCTTCGTGTGTACATTATAATTAGGTGAAGTTATTTATTTTCAAAATCATTTTTATATTGAATACTTTTGTATCGTGGATATATAAAATATGTGAATGTTTATGAGGATTATATATTAATCATAATATTTTGCACTCGAAAGTGTTTTTGCTAGATACATACTTTATTTTCTAATGAAACATTAATGGTACTTCATCCAACTAACGTAAATATAAATAATACAGGACTCAAGGGATAGAACTATTCTATTTCAATGTTTCATAGATAATTATATTAAATGAAATTCGACATTGAACATCAGAATTTTCTCATAATTTTGCTATGTTAAACCAAATGGTGACTGTGAGTTGCCTATTTAGTGCAACGACTTAGACACTCGATAATTCTAGTGTTAATTAATATTAGAAATGAAAATTATAATTGTAACGAACTTATGGAAACTGAATAATATAGAAAGAACTGTTTTAGGAAAACAATACAACAATAGGAGTTCGAATTGTGATGGATGCTCTGAATCAAAGAGTGGTGCTGTAAATGCTATATGTTTACCATAGAAGCACCTGTTTGTTAAAGAACAGTCTGCTCGAATAACTGAAATTTCAAATAGCTAAATGCTCGATCATTAGGGTGTAACAAAATACTATATAATATTAGATATAAACAGTTAAACAGCATTTATTATGAATTACGATTCCAAATCTTACAAATATGCATATGCTAGAATGTATGCAATTTCTTATTAAAAATAAGATGTCACATTAACGAACGTTGTTCAATAACTAGAATTTAGAACTTTATTCCTTTATTGCACATATTTTTCAGGAGTCTATTAAATAGAGGTTTTAATGAAACTTAATATTGCTTTATGTTACTTACAATTTATTGAAACAATTTATGGAAAAAATTTAATTTTTTAAATATCAGCTTTTGTAATATTCTTATGGAAATGTTTATTTATGTAAATTACAGCAGTTTATTGACAACCGTTTTTGGTGACAAGCTGAGCTACACTGTATGTGTGCTATCGTGTTCAAAAAGTTAGGTTCAAAGTTGTTCGTGTACGTTTGTATTTGTGTGATGTAGTTTAAAGTTGTTAAACAACTCACCGTCTAAGATAGAGTCGATCGTGCATCTGTACAAAGCAGATCTCGAACACATATCATGCGATATAAAAACGAAGTCTTGTTCTGCCGTAGGAAGAAACCAAGCCACTAATTCGGTATCCGGCTGAACGTCCTTTATTACTTCGAAAATTGGGTCGCCTAGATTTGAAAAATGAAACAAATTAAGAAACGTTATAAATACTTGCTGTAGATATTCAACAAGTAACTGTTATTTCGTCTTAATCTAACGAGCGCGTGACATTCACGTAATGAATCGTCAAGAAATTAATTCTGTTGATATTTGTCTACATTTGTGTAGTAAATGCTTCGTTCTTCTAAAAATGCATGAAAGACATCGAAGCACATTGTAAATTATGGAAACTGCATTGTGTTTTATATAGCACACGTGTCAAATTTATTAATTAAAATTCTTTAGTTTCGTTTAAGTAACTTTTGAAGTTATATAGTCAGTGTGACGTTAATCCATTTTCATTTCTGTCCGTTGAACACATATCAATATACTTGTTGTAAACGATTCAATAGTCAAAATATTAATAATTAACTGTTAAATCGTTTATAATAATTAAAAGTGATGCACTGTAGGTAGCTATTAAAGTACAAAATTTCAAAATAAACTGTTTTCCCCAAATTTTGTCGCACGAAGAAAACATATTTTTCATGATACTAATGCAAGACTTCATAGTTGCTATAAACACTCAATCTATTAAGAGCTACATCAACATCTTTTATTTCAAATATTAATATAATAGGTCCATCTATTATCCTATGTTACGATATTTCAAAGAAGGTATTGGTCTTGAGTGAAATGATCCGCAACGGAGATTTAACGGTGGTTTATTCTTAAATTGCGTGAAACTTAAACACTTTGTTTGAGAATATATTTCCCTGCAATAAAGAATATACAACACCATCTGTGCGAACAGTTTACATATTGCAATTGCTTTTGTTCAGAGTATGTGTAAAAATATTACTCGACTGTTAGTTGTCGATTAACCATATTAATTTCTTGACGTTTTTATAAGATGATATTTTTAATAATAAGTTATAGATAATCTACGAAAGAAAATTTTAAATTATATTTGAAAAAGTATTTTTTAAATTATCAAAATTATTGCCACATAACTTAATTGCACACTTGTAACAAGATTAAATAATACAAATAACATAGTAAATAGAATATAATATTTAATATAATATTTATAAAATAGTATAATAAATATAATATAATACAGTAAATATGATGTAATCATTTCGCGGTTCACGTAAAATAATTTTCGAAATAATTATATATATACAGATGGCTTACAATATCAAAAAGAAAATTATTAATATCAATCGTGTTACAACAAAGGCAATCGCTCGATTCACTTCTGAAATGTAGATTACAACTTTTCAATTTTTACACATCCAATCAAGTATGCTGTTTATACCGTTAATAATTATAAATTACCTTGCAATGATGTTTATTTTGATTTTTATATCGCGTATTCTTTGAATTTTTATATTAAACAGGTAACGTCGCCATTAAAATCTATCACCGCCAGTGTCTGTAAAACATTCAATGATACCGAAAAATATTTTAGAAAAATGTTGCATCATCTCAGAGGGAGCATAATTTGAATAGTTATGTTTTAATGTGCAACTACAACACATAAGAAAGTCAAATTTATATTTACTAAATAGAATAATACACGGATGGCTCAGAATATTAGTGATCTATCTAAGTATTCTTGATTTAATTAAAAAGGTACTAATATTACAATATCATCACTAATATTAATCACTATTAATGATTAATATCTCTAATTGTAATGTAAACATTTAATTCATCCAGGAACATATCACAACAGTCTTTTTCTTGATAATTCAAAAATAATAGTTCTCTATTAATCTAAGCCACTCACATATTCGATTGTATTATTTATTATTATTTACAAGAAAAAGGTAATAACCCACAAATTCCGAAAACTTTTTCAAGGTACAGTTTAATTGCAATATCCAGATGCAGTACTCGACATTGGATACTAGTAATACGATGCTCACGTTCGAACAATTCTTGTTCGATACTATTTAAGTTCGAATTTGATTGCTACCTTTTTTGTTGCGAAATAATGAGTTGGCTGGATCGTTGCATCGGGGAACGTATAATTTCATTTACAGAAACAAATTTAACTTCTGCATGTTGTCTACAGATCCATCCACAAAAAAGGTTGCTCCCATTAAACGATATCGCCGTCGAAGCAATCCAACTTTTCCTTTTAAACATTTCTCGGTATTATTCGCGATTTCAATGACAATAGCGGGAACAGATTTAAATGATTCGCCCCGCGTAATTACTGTTGTGCATCTATTTTACACAATGCGTACAGCTGTTTCTTTTTTTTTTTCTTTTTCGTAACATGCTCGCTTACAATCTTACCTTTTACTTTGGTACCGATTAGGTTGACTTGGTCATTATAAGTCTGCACTATACGAAGGAATCTTATCCAATTGCATTGGCGTTTGTTAAGGCTATAATTTGAAAAGAAAACTTCATCGTAGCACCCGTATTCGCGTCTGATCTGTAACCGAGAGCAATTATGGGAAAGAATAAGATTTTCTTTTCCCCGGATTGCATTCCTTTCAATTTTATCAAACCACATTAAAAGAACGAGTGTTAATAGACACGTTCAGCGATTTTTCTAAAATTATTCCTACCGATTTACTTGAGATTCAATATTTTACTAGGCTGGCGGATAATACAGAATTATTTGCAATAACTTTTCTAACGCGAGAAATATTGTACTTGGCGCGGTTAAAAGAAATTTCAGTGGATATTTAAATACATTTCAAGTCACGACCCCCTGCAGGCGTTTACTAATGATTCGACACTCGTTTCCCACCAACCTAATAATATTTCTTCAAGTTACGTATAATTATTATTTCTAAGATTACAACTAATGTAAAATTAATTACTATAAGTACGCGATGAATCAAAGGGAAATGAATTATAACTGCATGTTATAAGAAGTATTAAAAATTATAAAAACTGTTCGGAATTAGATGTTTCTAATCTCTCGTTACTTGCAAACTAACAATTTTCTTGTAAGTGAAATATAGGTGTCCGGAATTTAACACGCAGAAAAATACACATAATGACAAATCGCATGTCACTCAAAAAGTACGATTCTTATACAACGTTAAATGGAAACACCACATACATTAAGATCATAAAAAATTTCAAATCATTTCTAATTATATTACACAACTAACAAGTATTCGCGATGTATTATAACTACCAACTATACTCTTCCACGAACCAGTCGTATGAATGAAAGTGCTTTTACCCTTGAATCCCAACATTTCAAGTTTCTAAATAAGAAACAAAAGACTCTGCCTCTCAATATAACCGATAAACTCGATGAAACAGAAAACCACGGTTGGACCTTCGAATCACAGAGTTCGACGAATCTCGTACGTTTCGATCGTATCGAGCGAGAGCGCGGCGGTACAACGAAATGTTTACGGTTGCGATTACTTACATCATTATCGTCTAGAAGAGAATAGAGGTCAATCTTGTCAAATCGAATGGATCCCTGAAAGGGATAGATCAACGTTCCCGACGGGATAAGTACATTCGACCAAACAGAGATTCTGACGTCCGTGACTAGGCTTCCTGAATCATTCTTGAACAGACCCTTGTAGGTGGACCGATCGTTAGCGAGAACCAGAGAAAACTCTTTAGGTATTAAAACGCAGGTTTCCATAACAGATGCCCCGTAGAGAGGGTCTACGTTGTAAAAGGCACGACTGCAGTTGTCCCCACTGTAAACACTGTCTTTAATCCCACGGTGACAAAATGATCGTCGCTCTGTTTAGAGTAGGCAGTAACGTTTATTCCTCGGCAGAAGTGTATCGAAGTTCAACGTCAACGGGCGCTCCGTGCTACCAAATCACCCGGATGATCGACGTTCGATACGAAACGCCGGATGCTAAGTGTTGATATCGAATCGAGGAGACTTATAGCGGCGACGAACATTAAACACCGTGCTCGTTTTCGCTTCCCGGCGTGCGGACGAATATCGACGAGTCAATCAATTAGGCAGCATCACGTGACCGATAAAACCACTAAGATGTTTCCCGAAATGGAGCGAAACGATGCTGCATCCGAGATTACACTCGAATTTCGGAATTTCGAAAAGACTATCGAACGATTGGTCTCGAAGCGATATCGGAAAATGAAAATCTCAGTTCCGTGCGTGAGGGTCGTTCGTCCTCCAAGGTGCAAGGGCCTCGGCTGACTGGATAGGATTAACCGACTGATCTTGACCTTGCGACGGGTTACCAGCATTTGCTACCGAATGGGTAGCCCTTCCCCTTCTTTACCTCTTTTCCCACTCACAGTACATGGCCCGCTGTAGACTTTTTCAATGGCGTAGTCTTTGCCAGGCGACTCGACTTCAGTCAGCCGCGTGCAGCCATAGTCCAGTGGTAGCGACAACGATAGGCCTGTCCATATTATAGGGCTGCTACTTTTCCGTTGGCTGTATGGCGAACGCGTTTCGTCCGAGAAACACGAAAGCCTCTAGGGTATCTGTTTTATCGGCGGAAAAAACCAAATGGGAAATTGAATCGTTAACAAGAAAGTAAGAAGCGTACGCCAATGGATCTCCTTGCCCCACTATGTTCATCCTGTGGCGAGTGCACTTGGCGTATAGAACGAGTATCGGCTTCTTCACCAGCACAAGGAAGCCGGCTCGTCGTCCTCGTCGTCTTCTTCACCCTTCTACCGTCTCTACAGCGCCATAAAGGAGAACCCACGTGGGCGATTGGGCACCTGTCGCTCCTTGTGCCCTTTCTTTTTCCTTCCCGTTTCTCTTCCACTCCGTCCCGTCTTCTTCTAGTCCCTACCATCTTCCCGCTTCCACGCCCTACCATATATCCTTTTATTCACCGCTCTCTTCTCCTCGCCATTTCTTCTACGTAACAGCCTCCTGAACTGTCTTATTTCTTTCTTTCGTCGCGTTTCCTCAGGCCTGTACCGCCGATCTGCCAACCAGCCTCGACTGCCTCCCTGATTCTTTACTTTCTTTCTCGTATTATCTACTCTTTAGGTCTCTCCCTCCTCTTCTCTCCTCCGCTCGTCTTCCACTTTACTTCGTTGCATCGATGCCTTTCCTTTTTCCCTTCTATAACCGTTCGCTCTTCTCGTCACCTGAGAACGCTCGCTATTCATTACTTTCCATGAAATATTAAACTCCGAACGCTAAAACGATATTAATACTTAGCTTTCGTTCTATCGGCCTCGCTGCGAAAGAAACGCGAACGCGCCACCGGTTTTTTTCATTGCCCGCCGCGGAAACGCTGATTAACCCCTCGACTTCGCGATTTATTTCGCGGATAGGCGATTGAGAGCTGGCTCGTTGTTGATTCTGGTGCAGGGAATTGTATATTTGTCGTTAGTGTACGTTTATTCGGACGATTCTGCGTTTATCGTACGAAGAAAATCGTTGTTTGTCTTCGATTGTTGTGAACCGAGGAATATTTGTATTTACTGTGCACGATTTAAAGTCCTTGCGATGTATTCCTCTCGATGGTACGAGTTAAAGGATTCAGAAGTGAGTTTGAACGCACGGTGTTAAACGTGTAAGGCAGTAATATGCTTATACAGTTAAATATTGCTTGTTGAATCTATTGGTATTGTACTTTGTGCAGTATAACAACTTATGTGGTAATAAACTAAATTTTAACTAATAATACTTATTTACTATTGAAATTAATAGGTAATAATTCAGAGAAATGTTTACTTTGGTTGCTTTTGCTTTTTTAGTAAGAAATTTTCCATGTAATTCACGATGTTTAGAAAATTGTCTATATACGCTTTTAACTTTCTAGCATTAATGGTTTGCCAAATATCAAACTTACAAAATTCGTATTTGTATAATAATTATTTTAACAGACAAACATTTTTCGAAATTATATGTAACAAACCATTGATATATAATAAACTCATGATTATTGTAATTGAATATATTGTTATTAAGAAGAAGCATAAATAAATTCTCATGTTTACCTTAACTTGTAAAAAATAATTCGAAAAAACGATAGATAAAGGACGATTGTATTTTTCAACATGAAAATACACCAATGGATTGGATGATAATTGTTATTAAATATCGCGAAATATATAGTTAATTAAGAATATTAAGTTGTAATATTTTTAAGTTTTAATATTAATTGAAGTTGCCTGTGGGTGATTTAAAATTACGAGTAATAGAAAACAATTTTATTATTTAACAAATATGCTCCTTTGTATAAAGATATGTTAATTTTTTGTGTAAAATTTAACATTTAATTTAATAAAATGATTTACTATTAGAAATTCGATTATTTATTTATTTTTGTTACGTTCTGTACCTGAACAAAAATATGTTATTTTTAGAATATTGAATGTGCCCGTATGGAAACATGCTGGTTAAGAAAAGCAAACGAAGGCAAACTATAAATAAGCATTTACATGATCATTCAGCATGCACACTGTTGATTTTCACATTTAATGACTTTCCTATATATGTGTAGAATATTGACTGTTTATTTTAATACGTATATTAGTGTTTACAGAACAACATAGCTTATTTATGGTTTATTTGTTACATACAAATTGTGATAGAAAATATACAATAGAGTAGATTGCAACGCAAACTATATCGTTTCAAAATTGCATATTTAATGAGGTAAGTTTTAAATAATTCCATAAAATTATTAATCGATAACTGAAATATTTCATTAAATTATTTAACAGATACATTCATTAACTTTAATATCTTTATATTCCAATATTATTATACCATCGTTTCTTTTGATTGTTCACTTGTTTTTTATATGAATTGAATCGATCAGTAGCTGCAACTTAACACAAGCAGTGAAAGTTTACTATACGACATATGTCAATTACTTGTCCGGCGTACTAATCTTTATAAGTACACTTCCAAAAGTACAGAATATGATTAATAAGGGTTGAAATAAAAGTAAAAAAACTTATAACGATCGTATTTTAATTGTTAAATTATTTAAGTAATGAGTAAAACTTTCATGGTTAACAAATATCACTTTTACGTTATTAAAAATTATAATCATTATTCATCGATACCATCAATCTTCTTGATTTGTATTACGATTATCTTTGCATTGTAAAACGATTATGAAAATAGTTGTTATATACCTTATTACTGTTATCATCCTGCAAAACTATTATTATATCAATTCTATCGGTTTTATTATTCTTACAGTTTGACACTTCTTAAGCGGAACAGAACATAAAAACGGACAACCACCTCGTTAATTTGATTTATTTCAGATAGATAGATAGAGAGAGAGAGAGAGTCAGCGATAAAGAGAAGCATTAACTTAGAAAAAATGGAAGGCAATTCCTGTGTAGATTAATGAGTCTGACTCGACACTTTTGGTCCATGGAAAAATTGTAATCCACGGAAACGACGATTATGTATTTCCAAGAATAAAACGTATCTTGTTTCCGTGTCATTTATATAATACAATCTTTAAAATTGTTTAATACACGAATATATAATTAATACATTATTACTGTAAAATTCATACACAGCCAATACAAAACAACTATGTTTTCAAGAACAGTACAAACATGATACGTAATTGTTATAGAATTATGAAATATATAATAAAAATATAATAATACACATAATAACAGTTTTAGTGGAATCATATGAGGAACCGATTTAAACCATGAAGTATTTCACCCCAAACTGTTATTATAATTTAATTCTTATAATTGCTTCAAGAAACGCAATTAATATCATAACCGTTATGAATCTCTGATACGAAATTAATTTTTTTGATATACATACATCTGAAATGAAATACGTGTTTGCAAATATTTTACTAATTACATGTTGTGTACCATTATTTGCCTCTGTCAAGCAATTATAATAATTTCTATAAGTATATAAGTATTACATGCGTCCTCAACCTCTCATTAAATTCAGTTTGAAATCTTGTCACGGGTTTTGCTCGATGTTATGTATAAGACAAAGGGTTAAATGTATTCGTGGCAAGCCTTTAATGGTTTTCGAATGAATCTACCCTGTGAGATACATTTGCATTTTTAAGATTCAAGAGTGTATTTTTTTTGAGATAATGACACTCCTTGAACGCACACCTTTTTTATTGCAGTCTTGTGATCTACATCCATTCCATTCAGGTAGAGAGCGTTTGAGTAACTGGGCAATTTAAATTGTATCGGTAATACAGGAAGGTTGAAAAAAAATATCTTATACGATAGACGTCTACTTACACGAATATTAATCACAGATTTGTAATTCTACATTGTATATTATATATATTAAAATTGTTTGCCCAGGATTTCATAGATCCTTAAAATCTCATATCATTTTAGCGTCACAACCAACGTTACCGATAGTTCACGGAATTAGAATTGTTAAGAGGAATATAGTATTCTTTATAGTTCATTTGTGTTATGTGTGGTTTAACCCAGTTTGGTGAATAAATGTGGTAATTTTATGCTTTACCACAAAATTTCATATTATAGATAGATGTAGATACAACTTCATTGCACTATCATTTAGGAGGGAAGGATGAAGTGCCCAAATATTGTTTTTATTTACATGAATTGTTAAGTAGCAAAATTAAGTACTTAAGCTGTGTGTATATCTTAGATGTAACATTTTCTATTGCATACATACTTACATAGGTAATATAAAGTAATGTAGTTAGTATCTGTACGTTGCTGTTTGTTGATACTTTTATATTATATTGTATTTAATACGTTCAGTTGTTTAAGTGATATAATGTGATTAATTATATTACAATAATAAATTGTTATTTTTAAATTGTACATTATTAACAAGTTTAATCATTTATGTGCTAAAAGGAAGTTATTTATTAATAAATATGCACTATGATAATAGCAAATATACTGTTTTTCTTTGCCTACTTAACCTCATAATTGTATTCTATGACATGCCATTAATTATGACTCACAAAGGTAAGCAAATAAAAATATTTTTTGTATCGTTTAGTGATTAGTTTTAATGAATAAGATTGTATGTAAAGTTTACAGCTTTTTGTATTGCAGTACACTTTTTTTACAAATTATACACAAAGCCCATCATTTTTTATTATTGATTCAAAAATTATTTTCTATTTTATGTGTACAAAGCACTTTGAAATTGACTTCCTAACTACATTATCTATGTTACTGCATTTAACTCTAAAACAAATTATAATATAGATAACCGGTAATAACACATCATGAATAAATTCTATACAAAAATAATGAATTAGGAGAATTGGTAAGACAATATTAAACTTATAAATAGAATACGTAAAATGTAGGACCATTGTAATGATACAAATAAAGGTCATGCCAAATAAATATGGTTATAAAATTTGTACTTGTATGTAATGAATCTCCTTTATAGTCAGATAAATTGAAAGAAACTACCTTTTGAATATTATAAAATCTAACATTATATTATATGAACCATCCAAAATTATAAAAATCCTCAGTTGATGTGTTAACGTGTCAAATATTTCAAATTGAGATAACTATATTTCATATATGTCCATCATAAAAGATTGATTATCAAAACTGAAATTATTCAGAATTTCTAATATTATAAATTTTTAATTATCAGACTAACTATGCTAAAAATTACAATTTATATAAATAAGAGCTTGTTAATAGTGTTGACTGAAATTTCTCCTTATATTTACTGTATGTTCTTTGGAAGAAAACAGGTCCTAATGTGATGTATCACAATTTCGTGTAGGGTTAATCGGTACAGTGTTTAAAAGTTTATGAATAATATTGATAATAGTCATTATAGACCTTTATTAATAACAAGTAATTAACAGAAAATGAGAAGTAACTTGGTCAGAGAAAGCTATTAATAAAAAGAAATGTTTCATTCTTCAACATACCTATATGAGTATTATTACTAATATTACTACTATTAGTTTTCATGAAAATAGATTGGAGAATTAATATTGTATTTCTACATTTAAATCGATTCTTATGGGTATGTCTCTCCATTGTTGATTTGAATCTATGTTGAATCTATATTATAAACATTGAAAGTAGTATAATATCATAGATGTCCTTAATAAATACATACAAATTAATAGCTAATACATAGAAAGGCCATTAAAAAGTTGAATATGAAATATCAGGAAAATCTACAAATAAACATCTCTTTAAAAGGTGACTTTACATGTAAAAATGAAATATAATTTATTTATTTAGCCAAATTTTCATATCATTTTGCAATAAAAATGAAAAATCGTGGTGAAGTAAAATAAATAAAGTAAATCTTTGTATCTCAAGTGTTTAATTTATGCAACACAATATTTTCTATTATTCCATTCCATCGATCTGTTTTCTGTCCGTGTTCTCCTGATCAATTTTGTTATTCTTCTACTCTGTATTTCTTGTTTGTAAGTCGTATAAATAAATTTATCCCTCTTACGCCCGTTATCAAATTTTTAACACTGTTCATATTCTTCTCTTTAATTTTTCTCATTTCCTTTTCTTCTGTAATTATCCCACTAAATTCTTATATTATAATATCTAATAGCAGTGAATCAGTCACGGACTGACCTAATGAAATGTAAATTGACGCTAATTGGTACGGAATACAGAGGTTCAATAGCAAAAACTATTGGTGATGTTCCGTGTCAATCTTGGTTCGCAGAAGATCCAATACACGAGGTTAATTTATTTACTGATATATTTATGTACTTTGATATAATTTCGTTTCAGAATAATTTAGTTAATAATTTAATACTTTGAAATTTTATATTTTAAGGCGCTCACACATTTTTCACTACTTTATTTATTTAAAATGTGTGCTTTTTTTACATATGAATATTATTAATATTTACTGTACCACGCGATTAAAACTGACGTGCAACTAAAATGCCATTCTATAGTGTACGTTCGTGTGTTTTATTCAATTTTAATTAATTTTATTAATATAATTATTATTTTATAAATTAATTATAATAGGTTCTAGAAAGGTCAATGAATATTATACAAACTCCGAGTCATTTTTGTACAACTTTTTGGTATATTATAAACGAAACAACTTTCACGTTTTGAAGCTTAATTTATGATTATCAATTATCGTTGAGTTATTCTTGTTAATAATTAATAATTTTATTCACGTAACTATCATTTACATTTTATTTACTTTCATCTTTTCCTTATTAGATCAGTAAAGATATTCATGATGATAATTTTCCTGAACGATCAATGAAAAGCGTAAAAAATTACTGCAGAAATCCGACAGGAGATCATAGGGGCCCGTGGTGTTACACATTGGACCCTTCACTCATAGATGACAAGTGTGATGTACCTCTTTGTAATTTTGGGGGTAATATGCATGAACAAGTACAATGAAGTCGTTTTCAATATTAAGTTCCAATATTATGTAATTACGTTCGTTATTTACATTTGTTACGTATTTATTTTTACGTGATAACTGTTATAATTACTTTAACGCAATGAACGCCGCACGATTTCAAAGAGGAAAATGCAGAGAATGGTAAAGATATAATATTAAATCATTTAATCGAATTGTATTATTACTATTCCACGTTCATCTAGCTGAATGTCACCGCATTAGGTAGCATTATTTATAATATAGAAATATTTTCATATAATCATCGTTTAATTGAGTAAACTATAGTAATTCCATTTTGGTCGGGCGTCACCTATGACCCTCACGGCATTCAATGTGTTATAAATATAATATAAGTTGCTCTAGTGTTTCGAATACTATACATTCATAAGACGCTATTTTATCATCACGTTAGTATTCTCTGATCGATATGTTTCTTTCGATTACTCTGAGATTCTCGAATTGACTCTACTTCTTCGTAACTATCCATTTCAGGCAATTGTTCAATGTTTATTACAATAATATATTTCGTAGGAGTCTGTTGTAATTGTATATAGTGCAATTCTACAAGAAGTACACTATCCCCTTGTAAAATGTTCTTTTATTTTTCTTTCTCTTCTACATTATTTATTATCATCTAATTGTTAACAAATATACATGATGCGTTACTGATACATGATTTATTAGAATGTAGAATATCAGGACCGGGTGCTGAGTATGGTGGCAATAAGAAAGTCGGATCGTCTGGAAGGAAATGTATGTCGTGGCACAAAATGCACAAAACTAAGGGTACGAAGGTAAAGTACAATACGAATTGAAGTTTGTGGCACGTACGGTTATGAACAATAATGCGAACACAGACACGCTCATGTATACAGAATTCAATGTAGTGGTAGCTAAAGTTTTTCGCAATTATCTCGGAAACTAGAACTTTTCGTAGATTACAAGCGAAGGAAAAGTTACCAAGAATTATGCTCTTTATAACTTATTAAAAATTCATTGAAATTAAAAGATGTTAGTATATTAGATTTTATCCCACTTTACTATTATTTTCACTTTGCACAGTGACGTGATAATAAATAGTATCATTTCAATACTAAATTCGGGTGACACCATTTTTTACATAAACTTAAACATTAACTTTCTTGGTGATATATCAATCGAACCGAATTTGATTGGATGTATGAGATGTAAGAGAGGTACTGGTGAAATCGTTACGAAGAATCTTGATTTTTTAGTGTTTGCTTCGTTAAGAAAACTGTTTCAACTGCATAGGAGTTTTGATGAGTACTTGGCAATCAAAGTGTTAGGCTAGACTTGTCTTTATAGAATTCAAAGTTCGAGGACAAGAATTTCCCTGAAGAATCTCGCAAGAAAGCTAATAGTTTTTGTAGAAACCCGTCTGGTGATAATGGGGGTCCTTGGTGTTACGTTGAGCAAGAAGATTCTGAATATGTTGAAAAAGAATATTGTGATATTCCATTCTGCGATGATAAAGGTATGTATTTATAAAATTAATGTAGTAATACTGCAATATTTTCGCTCTACTTGCGAGTTTCGTAAAATTGAATATTGTAGAAATTGATGTTTTTCACAACTTCCTCCTCTGATAAAAGAGAAAATTTTTGCAGCTTCTCTAGAGGCCTCAAGAAATAAAAGTTCCTGTTTTGTTATAAAATATACGTTTATCTGAAATTTGTCATATCTTGTGTTCTGTTCTGTATAGGCTAGAAATGATAATAATTAATAAATTCATTTAACACGTTCAATGCCACACGATTTCACACAGCAAAACACACAAAATGAGAAAATATAATATTCAATTATTTGATTGAATTAGGTTATCATTATTGCGCATTTGTTGTACCGAATGTCACCGCTTTAGGTTGCTTTATTTATAATATAGACAAGTTTTCAAATAATCATCATTTAATTGTGAGTTACAGTAATTTGATTTGATGTACACTATATAGCAGTGATATTCAAACTTTATGTTACTACATCCTGCTTTAAAAAGATCTAATTTTGATGTCTCTTGTCCTCCTTTAATTCATAAACTAATACACAATATATATAATTTACAATAGACATATTTTTAAATTATCTTAGGCTAAAGATATGTTTTATTTGTCCTTCATTTTTCAGAATGCTTGACATTTACCAAAAATGCAACCGATTATTCGATATTAACTCGATTAAACGCACCCAGCGGTAACACTTCATTTTGGATGAAACTGTGGGATCCTAATGACGAAAGAAATGTATGGATCAGGTTTCAGTAGCTCAAATAAAAAATTGATAGATTTATGTGACGCTTAGGCAACATTTAATTTTACATGTAGGCAGCGGCGCGAATTTTACTTGGTTTGTTACCAGTACCTGCTTCTGGTGAAAAGATAGCTGAAGATTGGAGCGCAGGTGTGGAATTGTTCTTCGCAAATTCTGGCAGTCGTCAGACCTTTCCCAAATATGATGTAAATTACATTAGTATCACATTTGTAACAAATTCAAATTGTTCCTTTTTATAGGGATTATCCTTTTTAATATTATTATTAATAATGTAAATATATAATGATTAGAAAAGGTTTCAAAATTTCGAAAGTATTTAGTTCATGTAAAGTAGAAGAAAAAATTTTAATAAGCTTAAGAAAAATTAACCCCTTTGCTGATAATAACGTGTCAGACTTGTAATGAAGATATTAAACAAAATTTAATTGTTTAATATCTAATAATTTAATAATTCAATTGTTTTGATTTTAAATGAAGTGTTGTTCTTCTGTTATCAATTATTATATTGCAAAGTAAACATAGACATAGAGTATGCTTATAATTTCTTTTCCTTTTCTTAATAAATTATTAATGACGAAGTAGTCGTATCAATTATAACTGAAAAATAAATTGTAAAGCAAGAGGTTAATATTACTAAATGGGAAGTGTTTATATTTATATTTTATAATGATACATTATTTATACTAGGACGACGAAGTTTTCGAAAATACACCTGAAATTTTAGTTGGCACAAAATGGGTGGGAATATGGATAACATGGGGTGGTGGATTCATATCAGCTGGTGTTGATGGCAGTTTAAAACCTGTACTTATGCAAGAATATAGAAGGAAACACAGTATCACCAGTTTGTATCCTGAAACATTCTTATATTATGGACTTCAGGGGTCTGGAGTTTTGTGGAGCACCACATTTTGCCAAAAACGTATGTTTCAAGTCACTCGAAATGTACAATATTATATTTATTTTTAATATTACGGACAGTAACTATATATTATAATTAAATTCCTCCATTTATCTTTTTTGGTATGTCACAATTTATCATTTTGTCTATATGATATGACTATTATTTTTAACTATGGTATAACTGTGTATATGAAAGTTTAACATGTGATTACATGAAAATATACAAACAAGAATATACAAATTTACAAAGAATACATTTTACATTCGAATAATTAAAAAAGTTAAATCGCATTGTTGGCTCTGTGGAAAATTTAATCAATTGAAATCGATAAATAAGTATTTATCAAAGCAACGGTTGTTGTCGGTTCATTATAGATTGAACAATTTTGGTGTTTAAAAACCATAATTAATTGATCTACTAAATTTATAATTACTTTTGTACGATTTATTCCGTATGATTTAGAAAGAGGCAGTTTAGTTCAGCATTTCTTCCAGGTTGGGTTCATGTTTGAGACGACTGAAAATTTTAGAGCATTATAGATTTTTCGAATAAATTACCGAAAAATATTCTGATTTCAATGTTAATTATTTTTTCAGAGTGTGAAATTCATACGACATTTGGAATAGATTATTCTAGAGCGTGGACCATGGAAAAGAATAACGATACAAATGACGTTCGAGTTTTTGTTCGCGCAAGCCAAAATATTCACATAAGATTATATCAAACGCCTAATGCAGAGTATCCATCTGTAACGGTAAAGACATCAATTTCATAGGATTATTTATTAAGATATTAATTACAAAACAAATAATTTGTACGTTGGTCATCAGTAATTTTCATTTAGACAGTTTTTGCTCTGTTTTATTGATAAATGTATGCGTCACATCTCGAAAATTATTCACAATTCTTATAAAAAAATCTATATTTTATAGATTTTTAAGTTTATGTTGAAATGCTCTACTAAATCAAGTATTCGTTAATACTTAATTGTATTTTTGAAGTGTTTATTAACATTTCTTCAGTAATACCGATATCAAAATCTAAGCTTGGTATCTGCAAGCTGTAAACTCTAATTCTCTTTACTATCATGAACATCTGATTTGAAAAGCTTTCCAAAACGAGAGATATGCATTTTTGTCAATGAAACCTAGATCAAAAGATGAAGAAATTAATGAACTGATCAATATCTGACAATAATTTTAATATTTTCATACCACGGGTAAAAATGTACATAAAGTCAAAAATAGCGATTTGAAGAAATGACTTACTTTATTAAATAATTTATTTATTTAATTAAATTGATTGATTTTTTTAAATATTCGGAATAGGCTGTTTTAATTAGATGGGAAGTTGGAGAAAAATCGTAGAGAAAAATTTTGTTCTGTTTGAATTCTATTATAATATTGTACTCCTCTTTTTCGCAGATGCACTGGTGCAGTTGCAAAGTATAATTGCATTCTTTATTCTTAGGAGAACTTTATATTTCCTTTTGTATCATTATATGTATTTATAAAAGATACGAAGAAAGGCCATTGAAAACTCAGTACTCATAATGAATTCATCTTTTCCCCGTGTACTATAGGTGACAATAGGCAAAGATGTTACAACACTTACATACCAAGAGGATGAAGATTCTCCTAAGCATTATCTAAAGGACATTTCAAGTAGAGGCATCCTTGACTTTTGGTCTTGGAGAGAATTTAGCATCAGGTTGATGATTGAATATTAGCGTAACATTAATTTTGAATTTTTACTAATTGACCTTCTTTGATCAGCATTTTTGGAGAACATTTTCGCTTATTCTATCAGAAGGCTAGAGCAACTGTCGAGTTGTTCTACGTAAATAACAATTTCTTTGCTACTTTAAGATGGTTCAGCATTGGAAGTGAAAACTCTGTTGCATATTGGACATTATTCTGTACTCCAGAAGGTAATAATTCATTATATGTTATGTGTTGTATGTTGTATAATTGAAAAGCAAAAAGAGGAGGCGAATAAAAAATATAATAAAACTAATATAATATAAAAAGGAAAGGGAAGAAACATACTAAAACAAGATTAACACTAGAATCCTTATAAAAATTGCAACGATAGATTTTTTCACGATTTTTCATGTATTCATTAAAGTATTCAAGTGAAATTATTTATTTTTACAATCATTTTGCATATCGAACGTTTTTGAGATATCAATAATCACGAAGTAAGAAAACTGAAACTAGTGTTCTAATGGTACAAAAACGATTTTCCTTTTAATCTTTTTTTCATGAGGTGACATTTTATTTTATACGAATAAAAAGTGTATTAGATATGGTTACCAATGTTCCAAAATCGAAAGGAGAAAATTTAGTTCTAATGTCAAAGTAGTGTATGTATTCGTTATGTTCTTATCTAATACATGGCTTTGAGATAATAAATATTAAGCAACTGTAATTCTCTTCAAGTAAGTGATGATCGCAAACTTATTAACTTAAATCCTTATATTGCGGATCGGACGATGTTATTTGTTTTATTGTAAATCATAAGATATCATCGAAGCGTTAAATTAGCTCGGTAGTAAATATAATGTAGCGTAATTCCCGGGGGAGATGACCGTACGGTCATCAATAATCTTTTCAACTTCGGTTATCTTATATAAATAATTGGTACAAGTATTATTGCAATCGATGGTATTTCATTTGTAATTTTAATTTTTGTTAATTATTAGTATTAGCCATTACCAACTTTTCAAATGATATTTAATATATAATCACGCGATATAAATTGATAGTAAATATAAGTTGCCTTCGTGTTTTAACATTAAACTATAGTCCTTTTTATCTGTTAATTCTAGCCGTAGTATACGTACGTAGTTTTACAATAGTTTTCTCCTCACACACATCTAGTTTAATAGCTGTTTCAATAATACCTATTTTAATAGCTGCGGATGCTGTTGAAGTGCCTTCATTACCGAATTGTATTTCTGATCTGAAAGATTACTTGTACAAAGGTGGGCAATCGACAAGTATCAACGAAGTTCCTTGCATTCCATGGAGTTCGAACGAAGTAATACTTTTCTACTTAAATTTGTAATACTCCAGGATAAAAATTTGAATCAAATTTAGCGCAATGTATATGTTAAAATAGGTTGATAAAAAGTCTATCATGGAGAATCTATATGAAACTATAATATTTTTAAACGTGATCTATTAAAATAAATTGTGGCAGATTAAATAAATTTACATGAATTATTAAAAGAAAGATATAAATAAGATATATATGTAAAAGTTTATTGACGTTCCATAACGTCGCAATTTTTCTAATGATCGGCGAGTGTAATTGCATTTTTATTTTGCATAATCCAACGCTTTAATCAATCTTTGTGTCCATGTCAATTTAGTCATTGCGAGTTCACGATATTTAAATGAACGGTTAAATAACAACGTAATAAATTATTCGATTTGTGTTATTGAAAGTGACCATGAAGAAACATTAAATTTACTTGCTGGTTTGGTCTTATAATTCCTAATTACTTTTCACGAGGTACCGAAAGAAGAAAAGATCGACAACAAGTTTGTTGATGGATCTGCTTTGAAAGCATTAAATAAGTGCAGGAATCCGACACAGGATCCAAATGGTCCTTACTGTTACGCGTTTACTCCTTGGGAAACTATAACTATTTCAAAACAATATTGTCCTGTTCGATATTGTAGATCTTCAGGTAAACTTCTTAAACTTTTACGTTCATTTCAACATCAGCATCGCACTTTCCATTTAAAATTGTATAAGGCGGTGGAAAAGAATCGTACATCAAGTTTTAGGAAGTCCTTATGAAGGGGATGCTCCAATTTATGAGTCTACGGTAAATTTACTGGCGAGATAAATTCTTGAACATTGGAGATGTCTGAATCTAAAGAGCTTTCGGAATAAAAATATTATCTACGATACTTATATCTATTTTATTTTTATTGTCCACGTTGTAGATACTTTTTCACCGAGGATTTAGCGTTTCCTTTCATTAATTTTGCATATTGATGTACATATGTAAAATATATTCCATTATATGGCGAATACCATGTGTAAGTGTACAATATACAAAGTAAACGCTTCTTATTTATAATTTATTTAATTTAGTCATGCCTTTTCTTTATTTATATTTGTCTAAATAAAACAAAGAATTTATTATAAGCGACAGAATGACGTAAGTGGTAAAATAATAAATGGAAGATATGTATGGGTTGATTATAATCCATCACAAGACTGCGTAGGATCGCTGAACCGTTAATACTCGGAGGCTCATAAAATAATTGCTTTTCGTTTATCACTCTGAAACTTGAATCAGTGTTCCTCAAATTGAACTATGATTTAGTTACTACTGCTTCAATTATAGTTTATGTCACTTTAATAATTTATTTAAGAACATTCGGGAAGCAGTAAAATTGTACTTACATATAACACAATTAGCATATTACGAATAAATATCGGAAAATCGGTAAAATAGTCATTCGAAAGTCACTCTGTCTAAACGTAGAACCGTAAAAGGTAAATAATACAGTAGAACCTCGATTATCCGATGCAACCAATGATGCATCTATTAATCAGTTTTCTACAGCTGAATTAATTATTTTATTGTTTCATTGCCCGAACCATTTTGGTCCCAATTAGTTTGGTTAACCAAGGTTCTGCTGCGTTCTGTTTGATTAACATATTGGCCAACCTCTCCTTCGAGTAAATTAAATTTTATTTAAACTAATTTTAATTAAATACCTCATCTATAAATTTATGGTTCTTAGTCCAATTTATTGTTAATTTAGACAATCGAGGTTGCTGTATTTTATTTCCAGAGTGTCGTATGGCTGGAACAGCAAACGACTACGTAGGGACGCTGGCAGAAACACGTTCCGGCCGTGTTTGCGAAAATTGGCCAACTGATTATGATTTCACACTGCAAAAAAGTGATGAATTGGTAGCTGCAACGGTACCTACAACTTCGCAACGTACGCGAAGACCAACTCGTGTGAAGCCGATCAAGATGGGACCGCGAGTTGACCCGTATGGATTATTAATTCCTGACAAAACAACAACGCCCAGTGTTCCAAAATATGCCACTAAAGCTACGACGAAATATATGCCCATACCGAAAATTAAATCAGGAAAAACTATTGCACGCGAACACTTCAATGATAGCCTCTATCCAGACGGCAGTGCCACAAATGCTAGCAATTATTGTAGAAACCCGTCGCGTAATATTGCTGGCACCTGGTGTTATACCACGGATTTTTCAGTACCACAAGATCTTTGTAACGTTAGGGATTGCGAGAAACCAGGTGAGACAGTAGTAGTGAATTCGTAAGATATGAAAACGCGTTAACATTAACGGACATTGATGGTATTCTTTATTTTCATCATGAATAGTCGATAATGTACATATCTTTTTTATTCTGGTTTTTATGAAATCATTTATGAAATGATTATATAATATATAATATATAATATATAATATATAATATATAATTTATAATATATATTATTTATTAA
The DNA here is from genome assembly GCF_051020985.1 of Nomia melanderi. NCBI lineage: Eukaryota > Metazoa > Arthropoda > Insecta > Hymenoptera > Halictidae > Nomia > Nomia melanderi. The sequence continues at coordinate 7,725,858 of NC_135012.1, read as the reverse complement.
TTAATTCTTAATTATGTTTATAACAGTATTTATAACGGAAATAGTAAACTTACTGGATAGTATATACTTTGAAATTTTCTTATGTATGATGCTTGAGAGAATAATCTATATACATTTCATTGAGATCGAATAACAAACGTCTAAGATGTCCATTTCTATTACAAATATATCGATTTTAGATACCTTTGTGGACCAGTGTATGCTTATATAATGTTTACTTCTGTAAGATTTTTTTTTGTGTTAGTTGCAAATAATATTACAGACATTTCATCAGAAAATAATGAACATTTATAATGAAAATTCTTGCCGAGTGCAAAGGGTTAACATTGATTTTTAATTAAATTGAACTAGAAATCATTATCATGAATCTCAAACAACAGATTACATGGAATGCATATTTATTCGATTAGAATATTTCTTATATTATATTTCTTATATAAATATTATCATCTAAACTTTCTTATAATATTTTCTATATTTAAGCAACAATTCTTATTATCTAAATTCTAGAAGAGTTTACAATTCTTGTCCGCGGAGAAGCTGCAGGCAGACGTTTGTATGTTTTACCTGAATACCGCTTTGAAGGTTTACGCTTTGCTGTGAAAGCTTGGGAACCAGATCAACCAGATAGTATTGTATTTGTTTTTACAGCCGACGACGATTTCAAATCGCGCTATATCCTTAAAATAGGAGCTATGGATAATGAAAAAGTACTTCTTTATTATGAGTCAGAAACAGAAGGTAATTGGTTTATTTTATCATTGTTAGATTCTTATGCTTTAATGTGCAACAATGCTTCTGTTATTTGGAAGATCCAATAATTAAATGATCTTAAATATATATTAAAAGTGATACATTTACGTAAAAAAATATTCTCTCTCAAGTAATCTATCAATGATAGAATGTCTCGTTTTCATAAATTACTGAGACAATTGATTATTTATGCCACCATGTAACATCATTTCTTTATACCATAAAAAAATGCATTTTTTCGTCACTCATGTTTGCCATTCTCCTATATTTTATAGTCTTCACAAAATTTTATTCGTACCTACAGCAGTTGAATTGGTAAAAAAGAAAACTTTGCCACACTTATTATATTTGGGAAAATGGAGTACCTTTACACTCAGTATTCCTCGAGGAAAAATTTTACTTTATTATGAAGATGACCCTACACCATTGTTTGAATGGAGTCACAAAGATCCACCAACAACATTTTTACCTGTATATTATTCCTATAGCAGTGAAAAAGGACGGACAGTTGGCGTTGCGTTTGATCACGATTTAGGTACTTGCATTAAAAAACATTGGACGAATTATAACAGTGATATATAGACTACTCTTCGATTGAAATTTATATTTTATTTTAAGTGTATGCTTCTATATAATATGACAATAGGCACTGTGCTAATTAGATAGTGCTAATCACATTTAATCTTAAAACATCTTTTATAAATACGCTATTTAGGGTTGAACTACTTTCTTTAAATAAGAAGGATTACGAATATTTGTTATGATTATACCAGTTTTAATTATAAGTAGGTTGTCCCCTTGAAAACACAAAAACAGATCGACACGCTAGAATTTTATCGATATCAGCATGGAATAAGAAAGAAGTGTTACGTCCGGATCGAGTGACATTTCATCTACGCGGAAAAGGTGCTATTTCCATACCTCTACTTATGTTACCTGCAACTCCAGGGTAAAGATGATTTTCTGCGTGTATAATATCTAAAACTATTTATCATCAGATTTCTCCCAGGAATAAAATGACTTTATTTTTAAAAGGATAGTTCTAACTATGTAATCAAACTAAATATATTTACTGCTTCTACAGTCAGCGATTCTGACCAGAACGCTTTAGGTGGATGTCACGTACAATTTTCAAAATTTTTATTTATTAATTTCCAAAATATTTCAAATTTTTTAAAATATGTAAATATTACAAATAAAACTACGTCAACAACAATTAACTATACTTTACAATTATACTCTGAAATACAAAAAAACTCCGAAGTGTTGCCACAGAAGTATCTGTATTTCTTTTTGTTGATCAACAAAATTAAGGAAAGAAAAGATTTTTTCTGTCTGTTCGTTAATTCGGTATTGTAATTTTGTTATTCAAGATTTTTCCTTCATTCAAGATATTGTAAAAATTTATACAAATTTTTAGAGCGTAAACCTGTTTTACAGATTTTATGCTGTTACCCTTAGCGAAAAGGATCACTGGATACTGTTCACAAGAAATACATACCCTAATGTAACGATTTTCCATAGACAGAAAATGTCGGTACCATTATTTACAACTAATTCATGGACTAATTTAACTATAAGGTAAAGAAATCGATATTCAGGGCGTGTAAATGGTGTATCTTCTGTGAAAGTAATCTAATTTTCTTTACGCTATATGACACTGGTCGCGAAAGTGTTAAGATTTGATATTATCAATGTAATAATTGCTCTTTATTTTCAGGTGGTCTATAAACATTATTGAACTATATTGCAATGGAACAAAAGTGTTTCACTACGAACACACAAGTCCTCTTCTGTTTTACTTTTTTTCCATCGGAGTCGATGCTGGTGGCTGGGTCACTTGGTCTGTCAACTGTTTACCAATGGGTAAATACAATTGTACTTAACACGTCCGCTACCAGCATCACATATTTGTAACAGGCGCAATCTTCTATTTTACATAAAGCAAATGAAACTAGTCTTATAGATATTGTTGCTTAAAGTTATAAACTACGGCATTGTATTTAGGAACTCAATAACTCATTCCAGTTTCATTTTTTCCATATTTTGTTTAAAAGATTTATTGGATTGAGTAAAATATTACAATTGAGGAAGTCTTCACCGAAATAAACGCTGGTAACGAACGTGTTAAGTATCATTCATATATTAAATATCCCCTTATATAACACTACCAATCACGAAAGTTACGTTAACCCTATTGGTTCGTAGAATCAAATTAACTTTATTTATTTGTTTCCCTTCTAATCATTTATTCTTATTTTTGTTATTACCTGCTCAGAAGTGGAAAAATCGAAGGATCGCACTAGTTAGGACTTTTTAATGTAAAAACAGAAAAGCGTAATTCTTTTTCTGAACTGAAACAAAAGAAGCGTGATCTTTGGAACTTTCCAACCGGGCTTTTGCAAAAATTCGTGGCACTCAAACGGTTTAATGTCCCTTTATATAAATCTACCAATTACGAAATATATAGATAATATTAATAGATATTTAATATTTATAGATATAGATGGACCTTCAATTGACGGTGGCTGGTCAGAATGGGGACCATGGGCATGCAGCGCAAGCTGCAATGGCGGAACGGGAACTAGGAAACGGTCATGCAATTCACCAGCTCCTAACGCGAAAGGTGAACCATGTGTAGGACCACATACAATGGTTGGTCGCTGTAACGAAATTGTATGTGGCGATGTAACACAAGGTAAATACAGAATAAATGTGACATTAACTTCAGTGAACAAATTACGAATTCTTTGCACACATTCTGTATGCACATTAATGAAGAAACATGGCTTACCAGTTTGCGGAAAATATCTGAAATTCACTGTATACATTTAGCTCCACTTTTATAGGGGATGCAAATTCATCTTGCTTCTAAATTGTTTGTAGAATATTTATAGAGTACCAATGAACTATATTTAGAAATATATTTCAAAGCTGATGTTGATATTTTCTAATTTAATTTTCTAATTTCTTAATTTAACTAATTCTGCGCAGTGTGCTCTACAGTTTCTCTGCCGTAAATAAATAGAAATAGGATGTAGCTAATAGGAATTGTATTTCTGTAACAGATACGGTAACTTTAATCAATCGAAGGATTCGAACCAATAATACAGCTCTGACAGTAAAAGAATTTCATTCTGTGACAATTACATCGGATTCGGATATTGTTGAGATGATTGGTAAAGAATCTCCTCGTTCTGAATTGCAGTGGTCTTTAAATGGAATTTTTGTGCAAAAGGAAACGGGAAGGGTGGAATTGCGGGATTATAATATTGGTATGTGATAACGTCGTTTCTTTCAACTGCTATTCTAACTAAAACGACTTATAACAAATAATTTGATATTTTCTGCATGATATTTACAAAAGAATATTTTTCCTGATAGTTACTGGTTATTGATAACAAGGTGAATTTTAAAAACAAATCGCTGTATCGTTCTTAATAAATAAAATTGTAATAATAAATAGAATGAAACACACCCAACAAATTTCAATGACCTTGAGATATGCTATCAAGATCAATGTCCTGCATATATATACGTACTTTTTCTCTAACATAAAATTTGCAAATGTTATATTAGATGCAAAAATGTATTTATTCTAATTTCTGGCCATAATTTTCTTCTAATTTCATTAATTATATTATCATCTTATAAAAACGTCCAACACATCAAGTAAATATAAGAAATGATTAACTTTGTGTGGAATAACTCTTAAAGTTTATAAATGGGATCCCTCTACTGGGTGATTGATAAATACACGTCAATATTTTAATGAGTAAATCTATTTTCGTGTTTGTTTAGAGATAATTAAAGCTTTTGTAAATGATTCCGGTGTATATGCGCTGACTTTACGCCGCATCGATGGAACCTATGCAATCATCAAGGTCGTCAGTTTAGCAGTAATTCCAGCGAAAGAGAATGTGCGGATAAGGGAGACCTTAAGCGTGACAATAACGTGTCACTGTACTATATTGGGCCATGTTTACTCAGATCTTCAGGTGACCTGGCTACTGCAGAATAAAGCATGGAAAGATTATGGTATCACCCTTCCTGTAGCGGCAGATGTCGAACATGTTACGGAAGTTAATAGAACACACGAAGGACTGTGGCAGTGTAGTGTTAAACAAAACGATTTAAACTTCGTTTGGATAACAAATATGATTTTCATTAAAGGTAACTGAAGTTTGGATTTATACTATGATAATATTAAATACGATAATTAACACGTTTTTGCTAATGATCAATCAAGTTGTCGAATAATTGTATGTCGTTTTATTTATAAATTTTTAATAATAAAAATAATTTTAATAATAATAATTCTACTATTCATTCAATTCAATGATTTTTCTTATTTAGGAGTACATAGTTTATGAAGCAATAAATAAATTTATTTAGTCGCTATATCGTAGTGAGTCGCAATCGTGCGACGTACAATCTTATATTATTCTCGGTTGCTCCAGTTTTAGGACCACCAAATTGGCGCACACATTTAATGGAAGATGAAGCAACGCGTTTTCTCTTCGCCTGGTTGCAAGATGAGAAATACGTTGGCGTTCTCGCAGTAATTTTTTCACTAGTTTTGATTACAGTTGCAATTTTAGGATCACTATCGTATACAAAGTACGTACAAAAGAGTGACAATAGTTAGAAAAAATAAAAGGTCATTTTACGTAAAAATATAGAACTATAAATCAAATGTAAGACAGATGTTACAGAACCTTCACTTTTACTTAAAATCTTTTACATAAAATGTTAATTATTTTATATCTACATAAATTATTATATTTGAATTTTCGTAATTTTACGATGTTATATTTTTTAGGTACAAACGAAAGAAAACTTGGAGGAAAGATAGAAATGAAAAGAAGAATTTGATCGTACCTAAAGATTAAATTTATATAATAGATATCACAGTTGAATGTTGCATTTTTATGTATGGTACAGTATATTTGAAGAAATTATTTGATTAAACGTTGTGTTATTAGTCGATTAATATTTACATATCTTTTTGTAGCGTTATTGTGATTAATGTTCCAGATGCATTTAAAAATGTTAAAAATTAAAGATATAGTCATGTGTTTATTTATCGTTGGCATTAATACTGAATCTTGTTTTGGATACCCTAATACATTTTGATTCCAGAAATATTGCTAGAAGAAAACAATTTATTGCAAAAATATAGGCATGAAAATATTGAAGTAACATTTTAAAAGTATCACACTTACTGTTTAAAGGAATTAAATAGATCGTATACTGAAGTGGTACATACATCTTCCACTGTTAACACAAAATTTATAAATTTTACAGAAAGGGTAATAAGAAAGTAATCTCAAGAAATAGCAAGAATCAATTTATTTTTGTCAGAAGAATATTTCATTTTCCGAGTACAATGTATTTTACTAAATATTTTGAATGTAAGTCTTGTACTTTACTTTTGTGTAGTACATGTATGCATCAGCTATACATCATACATTTTATACATGTGTATATGATACAATGTGTGTGTAATATTGAATTCATTATTGTGTCAGTTCTGTTGTACATTTAATAATCCATAACAGAATTTTGTACTAATCAAATGTTTTATACAGCAGTAATTTATGTATGAGTTTCTGAAAATGGACGTGCAACGTTCGATATACATTCCCTGCTCTGATCTTGTATTAAGCTATTAAACCTTCTTGCCACATATGTATTTGCTGGAAATATTTATATGTATTCTACTACTGACTGGCCTATAGAAAGTATATACACGGTGTCCCTAGACAAGTGCTATATATTGTAGTAACTGAATAGTAAAATAAGAGAAAGAATAAAAGAATGGTAATCTTTATAATTCTACATGTGAAATCTAATAACTTACTTATAAGTAGTAGTCTTTTTCCTTGGAATTAAATTAACATACTGTTATTCATAATAGATTTTTAAAACTAGAAAAATTATATTTCATATTACTAGTAAATATTGCATAAAAAGTAATAAAGACAAACGGTTTTACGTCTTCCATCTACATTAAATTACATATTATTTTCGCTTATCCGAAGACACCTTGAATATCACCCTCATAATACTTGAGCTGAATGTATGTGTTTAAAATCTAACTTAGTTTTCGCCTATTAACACAGCGTAGCAAATAAAATATTCTAGGTAAGCACACATTTCATGTAGTAGAATTAATTTATGTTATTGCCAATTACGGCCAATGTTATTGCCGAACTATTATACAAGCATGAAAGAATTTGTTTTTAGATCTTCTTGTGTAGAAACCTCTTCAGTAGTTCAAAACTCAATTATTATTCTTAACATATTATTAAGTACAAAAATTAGTAATTTAATTTAAACATCAAGTATATACTTGTAAAATATTATTACCTACAGTCCAGAAGATATTTCTACACAGTAAATTTTATGATTAATTCGCTTTTGAACGTGAGTACCAAAAATATACAACTAATACTGCTACTGATTAGCTATCAGAGTCTACAATATTCTACTAATACAACTCCTTCGTTAACGTAAACTATTTATTAAAAAAATAAATATAAGTCGACTAATAAAATTTTGTATACCTCTTAAAAGTAGGCCAATAAAATTATACTTACAATACTAAATGTATGTAATAATATGTCAATCGTTTGAACATAACTTTAAAATAGAAGCTCAAACACAAATATCATAATCTTTTAATTACTGTGTAAAAATAAACGAGGAACAAAACCTGTTATTGTATTAAATCAGTCTTATTTCAGTCTTATATTGTGCGAATGTAATTAATATTTCATTTCAGTTCATTAACGTCAAATTAAATTAGATGCGACAACATTTGCATTGCTTTTAAAGACTGACACATTAAACTCTTATACATTGTATAAAACTCATCGCTTGCCCATAGCAAATGCCACCAGGTGAAGATTTTTCCTTGATTTCGTAACGATCGTATCTTGTATAATGTTGACGAAGATATTAATCGTAATAACGAGGAAGATAGTAACAATAATTCCTGCCATTATGAAGAGCATAAATTATAAGGTGTGACACTAGTAGTTAACGACAGTGAACAGAAAAATAAGTTATGCTGATCTATATATGATTACATCAAATTACTATACTGCGAACGAAAAATATATGTTGAAATTGTGATATGTTAAAAACATTACTAGAATATTAATTTCCTTTAAATTCGTAAAGTATTCCATTCGCAGGAGGAAACTTATGTTTTTATATACTTTTTCTATATTTATCTTTTATGCCTGCTTTTCTCCCACTTTTTTTTCCTTTTGTTACTTATAGCTTTCCTCCTTATTACTCATATAATTTTCTCAAGTAACTTCCTTTCCATCTCAAATGCATACGTTTATAAACAAACTTTTAGTTACAACGATCATGCACACATGCGTATGTTTAACATCGAATTGCATTTTAGTCTCCTCGCGTATTCAACGAGGAGACAATAATATTATTAACTTATACAAATAGTTAAGCATTTTACGACGCTGGTCATAATAGTATTGTATACTGTTCCTTTTTCTTTTAAAATGTTGCTTGGTCACACAACAGTAAGACATTTCTTTTATGTACACATGAAAGAAGAAAACTTACACTTCTTCAATTGTGTATTAACAAAATTGATATCAAATACATAACTATGCTCTATCAGTAGAGAACTTTTATGTAAAGTAATGCAAGCAAATATCAAACAAACATTAATATTCATGGCAGGTGTGACAATGTCTTTAATTTATACGTTATATTTATTAAATTGACTTTCCTTCATATTTCTATCGAAAAATATAAGACAGAGTTCTTTTTGATCGAGTGTAATAACAAGACGCTTATATTGTTATTCAAAACGAAAGTTACTCCGCCGCGTGTTAATCTCTCGGACATTTTTATTGCATTACTTTCAATTTTCAATTCTAATGCATGTTTCCATTGTATATCAGCATAAATAGTTCACTTATTACATAATATTCTCAATATATTTTGCCTTTCATACGCAATCGTCATTCGATAAAATAACAGAGATGCATGGCAACTGTGTTAACATTTTAAAAAAAAAAGAAAAAAGAAAACAAATAGAATACAATTTAGGAATACCAAGACACGGACTAAGTTTTCTCTATTCGTTTCTTATAATTTACTGCTATCTTATAAGATAGTCAATACTGAAATAATCACTCTATGAACTGTCACGTTCGTATGATCCTATTTTTCGTTATTCTGCACACGTCGTAACTTTCACAGACATGCGATAACTATATATGAATAATGTGAAAATAATCTCTTTCCATGGAAACCTTCGTAACGATATGACTTCAGAACAAAAAGTTCATTTTGTACTTATTGCTTGGCACTCAAAGTGAGAAAACCCGAAGCTTCGAAAGGAACCCCACACGGATTTCCGTATTATATACAATAAGTAGGAAAATATTGCCTCTAACGCTTGATCCATGAGTTTAAGCGTTACACGCTTACTTCTAAAATCGAGGAAAACAGTAACGTTGTTTCTTTCTTTCTTTCTTTCTTTCTTCATCATCATTATCATCATCATCATCATCATCATCATCATTATCATCATCATCATCATTATCATCATCATCATCATCATCATAATCATCATCATAATCATCATCATAATCATCATAATCACCATCATTATCATCATCATCATAATCATCATCATCATTATCATAATCATCATCATCACTGTCACACATTCAACGTGTATAAAATCTTATTCTCATAAATCAATAGACTGATCTAAATAATAAGAACTCGATTATTACCGAAATCTACAACTGCGATCCTACCATCGGGGCATAAAGCGATGCCGGATGGTCTATCCATTTCATCGTCACCCTTCCCGTAGCTGCCGAATCTCCATTTTAATATGCCGACCGGATCGAAAACCTGTATTCTATGGTTTCTGGAGTCGGCTATAATAATATTACCATCGTCGTCGATCACTAAACCTTGTGGTCTTAGGAACTGTTTTGAACCGTTTGCGCATTCGCACTCGAAAACTCTAGCATGCATAAAATCAGCGTCAATAATTACTACCCTATGATTATTAAAATCTGTTGTAACAACATTGCCTTCTGGATTAAACGCTACACCGCGCGGGGAATCGAAGTGTTTCCACATGTTCGGCGCTGACTCGTAGCCATACTTTCGTAGGAACACACCTTCCGGGCTAAATAATTGGACACGATGATTCCTAGTGTCGGATACGACTATTTGACATTCAGTATTTACTGCTACGTCCCACGGATAGTTAAACTGTCCACATCGGCATCCTTTATCACCAAAACTTAGAAGGAATAGGCCTTCCATTGTCAACACCTGGAGAAAGTGGAAGTTCATTTTAAACGAGTTCAATTCGAATTTGCAAATTTTCTGTTCAATGGAATCGATCAACTCTGTATTGTATCTCAATGTTTTCATTTTTCTTTATATTCGTTTGACCAAGAAATGTTTAATTTTATTTCTCGCTGTATAAATTAGGAATATTCTTAGTGTAGAAGTGAGAAGAGGTACGAAGACGAAAATAAAAGTGAAATTTTCTTAATGAAGTAAAATATAACAAGAACAGAATCCTACTATCGATGAAAAAGAAACACTTTAATCGTAATGACGAGGATTTCTCGTGATTGTGAAATATTATGGAATACCAAAATATAGTTTGTTTTATAACAATAAGAAAGATAACGTGAAAACTCGAATATTTAATAACATGGAATCAGTTACAACATTCAGATCGCTTAAATTAAGATCGCGCATAAAAGCTACGCGTAAATCGAGAGTCAGTTGTACGGTTTTTCCGTAAACGGACGAAAATTGATTTTAAGGTACCAAATTTATTTCTACACCCAGTACGTAATATTCATGATCATTACCTGTATACGATGATTATCTTTGTCCGCTACAACTATACGACGACGTGCATCGACCGCTACACCAGCTGGCCGGTCGAATTGTCCTGGCGCAGTACCATGGCTACCAAATCTTCTCAGGAATACGCCATCTTGTCTGTATATTTGAATGCGATTGTTTGATCTGTCTGCAACCACTATGTGTCCTTCTCTGTCACAAGCTATACCCCATGGTCGGCAGAGATTATCTTGTGCATCGCCATCGTTCCCAATAATTTTAAACGGTTTCACTGATAAATCGGAATTACGATTTATCCGAACCGTGACTGGGAAACTATTCGAAGGGACTGGCCTGCCTCGAGGCACGGAATTGGATATCATAGGAGCTGCTGCTTGCCTAAGAAATATCTGCGGTGAATTGCCTCGACCTCTTACGGCTCGACGGTCGCCTATAGGACCAGGATTGTTCACCACAACCGCTCCAAGGTTCGCAATGGCATTTAGTATAGTCCCTTCCAAGCCGTTGAACGAAATCCAGTTCTCCTCTTGCGAAGGAAGACATTGCCGGCTTTGGCGTATCTGGAAAACCTATAATTAATGAAAGCAATATACTGAAATATCAAGCATTTGTAAAAGCATTGTGACATAAGACTGACTCTGGCAGTACTTCCAGCCCCAAAAGCGACTTTTGAAAGGTGACAATGTATAAGACAAAGTAGTTAGCATTTAATTTTTAAGCGGAACAGAAATGAAAATATTCTAACTGTAGCTCTATTTGAAAGAATTAAAAAAGAAATTTGAAGTTGTATGTTTGTAACGTTTAATACGTGGTTTTTACAATTCCAAATTATTGTGTGCTCCGAATTTTATTTATTCTACGTTTAGAAATGCTTTGGTTTCAAATTTTCAGATCAGAATAATAGTAAGCCCTATATTAAAGTTTTGTTTAGATATATATCTACTAATGGCTAATTCTACTTATACTATTGTTTGTAAAATATACAGATATTATTTTCATGCAATATTTAATTTAGAAAGTAAACTATGTTACTGGTAAATGAAATGCCGATTTACTAATACTACCTCAGCCGAAGCCATGTCCTTAGTAAGTAGCAAGTTCAGTGGATTATTAGCCAGTGTTTTAGACTCCATTGCTTCGCTAAGTTTGTCTGCAGCACGTGATAATCGAGATATTCCATTCCTAAGCCCCTCATCTCTTGCTTTCAGTGCAGCAAATTTGAGAAGCCTAGCCTTTTCAATTTTACCTAATAACTCCTTTTCCCTTGTTTCTAAAGCTGAAACCACTCTCCTTATACACAGCATTACATCAGCAGTTGCTTGCCTTGCTTTTTGTTCCAAAATTTCAGCTGCTATCTGTACAAATATATCATAGAATTATAAATAAAAGCTTTCTACATCGCTATAAATAAAATCTACAAAATAAAGATATTTTATATACAGAATTATTTATACATGTAAATTAGCGAACGAGATAAAATTCAAGAGATTATTTCACTTTTAAATTACATTTGTTCAGCTTTCCGGTGTTAATATAGCAATAGAAGGCTCGAGTCTTCGAGCTTAACACAAAAACTACCGAGCATTTAATACGATTGTTATATGATCTCTATAAAAATTGTAACAATAGATTATTTTCTTTTTCTTCGAACATTCATTGTAGTATTCAAGTGAAACTATTTATTTTCAAGATCGTTTCGAATGTTCAATGCTTTTAGATGAGTTAAGTTTGGTAGTTCCAGCGTTGAAGACTCGAACGTTGAAGACATCTGCTTTTAGAGTTCAAACCTTGAGCGCTGAATCTCTAAAGGCTCGAGTCGCAGCTGCAACTTTCAAGGCTCAGAGCTCATTTTACGACACTAACTTGCAGAGATAATTCTACACTTCCAGTTAAACAGAACACCTTACAGAAACACTTATGTATATACTTTTTAAAGAATATCCTTACTTGTACAGCATCAAGTTCATCCCTAAGGGCTGTGATTCCAAGCTTGGCTTCATTCAATACTTGATTTGCTTGCATCCCTGCACCTTCAACAGCTTCCATTAAGTTCACTGTAATATGACCATGATGATGGTGAATTCCACATTCCCCACAGAGGGGCTTACTGCATGTTTGACAATAAAATTTTTGAGCGTCGCGGTGCGCATCACAAAAGAGGCTCAATCCTGCAGACGATAAGTTCGGCGTGTTGATTATAGGAGAGCTTGGAATTTCTGTGAGTATATTCTGCAATGAGTTGTGTTCGTCTTCATGATTTAGATCAATTGCATTCTACAAACAAACAAAAGTAAATTGTATTAATTCAATGACGCATTAAATTCAAATCGTATATTATAGGAATATTAACAAAAAAGATTACATTACTCGAGAAATTTTTATTTTTCGCGGATATGCAAGAATTCGTCTTGATTAGATTCTTAACAGAAAATTTGCACAACATTTAAATTATGTAACATACATTTGATAGTAACACGTTTGCTACCGGATATTGTGACGGTCCATGTTTCATGTTTTGTGCAAAGAGTAAATTACATTTATGTGTGTTTTTATCTAATACTGTAACGCATGCTATACATAAAAGTCAAAGAGATTTTTTTCTTTAATATTATTTGTATTTTGTAAAGATGATATATTTCATTTAATAAAATATTGTAACCGCGGAAACTATTATTGGAAGAAATGCTGCTAGCGAATGGGTTAACAATTGCTTGAGAACAGTTTCAACAGGAAAATTGATATAGAATAAAAATATTTAGTGCTGTAAGTGGCAGAGATTTCTTTTCTTGGATATTGCTTGTACTTTGTAAAGACGATATATTTTATTTAACGAAATATTGTAACCATGGATGCTGCTATTGAAACAAACGCTGGTAGCGAATGGATTAAATATACTTACTAAGAGTTGACCAGAAGAACAAGTGTCGCAAATTGTATCGGCGCAGTCCCTGCATTTGTTAATTGAATTTCTACTGTGTGAGAACTGTGAAGAAGTCGGCCCGTTAAAATTATCGCCATTCACGACTTGCAGTAGACTGTTAATCAAGGAGTCAAGGCTCAGGTCATCAGGTGATTGACCATAACACTGAGAATTTGTGCTACTTCCCGAGGATGCGGTACCCGGTGAACTAGCATTAGAGTAACCAGATTTGGCACACTGCCAGGGGGATTTATTTGTCATCTGAAGCAATTTAAACAATAAACAAATATGACACTTTGAATTATATGACTCGTGATATGTGCTACTTTATTTATATGTAATAAAGTAAAAATTTATTTGAAATGTATTTAGATATTAAAAAAGATACATAACTATATTTTTGTGGATTAATGATAATGAAACTGATGTCTTTTGAATAATACTGTTCACGTTAGTATAGCCACTTATTATGTTTGGCGTATGAGTGTTTAATCTTAAGCTACTAAGTCGATATTAATAACTGTTTATCGAGTTTTTTTAATTTATTTACATAGATACTATTGTATATAGGATATATAAGAGTAAGTGGACAAAAGTTCAATGCATACCTTACAACCAAATTCTATGTCTTGTTCCTTTTCTTGATTTTCATGAATGTATTTTCCAAAAAAATTTGTATTACGGGTATAACTTTTCCCACGATTCATTGTGAATTAAAAAGGAATTAAAATCCGTATAGAAATTCGGTTAGGATCTCAGCTCGTCGCGATACTTTCACCTGAAACGAAAGAATCACTAATAAAATTATGTTTGTTATATTTTTCCATAACATTCATTACATTAAAATTATTATTACACCTTCCATTAAAATGATTTTCATAATATTAGCTTTGCACAGGAATAATGTCGTGACTCGTGAAATCGAGAATTTGTATCAATTTTCATTAATACAAAACGGAACTCGTTAATATAATAAACAAAATGATATTCACATTTTAAATATTTATTTGAATATTGCATAAAGAGATTCTTCGTACATTTTTATATAAAACAAGTCATTTTTTTAGTTAATTATAGCATATCAGAAAATTAATGAATTCTTGGAAGATGGACGAAGAAACTGGATATACTAGTCAGCTCACTTATAATTTCCTTAATTAACTACAGAATTTCAAAGATGAACGAAACATCATCTCCAGTTTTAAAGAAAAATAAAGAACATTAAATTATTTTTATTATAACAGCTTATAATTTTCCAAAAAAGAATACAAAATCATAAATAAAGAGATCAAAGGTGCATGACTGTAATAGTAAGGCAAGGGGTTAAAAAAGGAAGCAATATGCGTATTTTTTATGCATTACGTTTACATTATTATGAACAATTTTTTCCCTAATATGAATTTACAACAGAAAATCGGTTTCTATAGACATTACTGGAGAAGAAACCGGTCAGAAAGAGCGTCGGAATGATTGTCATTTCAGAAAAGTCGAGAAAATACCTATCGGTGATCTGCACGCAATTTTACCGCCGTACGACCGTTGCTTACCTGTCTCGATTCATCAGTACTGTAGCTATGCTCAATCGACATCAACAATACCGTCTAAAAGGTACCTATTCTCTATATTTATAATAATATAAGTATGCTTTTAACACATACCCATACACTAATCAGAAAATTACGAAAAACTTTACCTAATCATCCTAAAACAAGCATAGCAGATTATTTCAATATATTTATTTTACTTTGCTTAAACTTATCAAGTATTACGAGACGTCTAACGATGTATATTTTTTCAAAGAGCGTCTGTGAAAAGAACTCTTATTTTTTCCGTCTTCATTAAACTTTAAGAAGTTGTTACTTTACTGGAAATATCTTTTTATCATAGGAACCTAATGATAAGTATTATTTAATAAATTTTAAATAGTACTATATTCTGGAAAGTGTTTTAAATTTTATAAAATTATAATAAAAGGAAAAGCTTGTCTTTAACTTCGAATTCTATTTGTATGAAAAATATAGATTGTATTGATGCATTTAACAAAAAATTTCTTTTCAATTTCGTAATTATGTGTTACTGTCAGTATCAATAACGAGTAGATACGGCACTGACAAGTGGAGGCGAGCGTGCAATGGCCGCATGGGGGTGAAACACCGTACACTTTGCCGACAGATATCTTCTCTGTCCAAATTGAAAATCATTCCTTCATTTTTCCTACATATTTCTTTTTAACCCTTTAGTTCCCACGGTGACATCGCTTTGGGACCATATATTTCAATGAAAAATGCGAAACTGTAGACTAATCGCGAAATCACCAGTATAAAATTGATATAATAATCGTCCTCGCATTATTATTAGTATCAGTTCCTATAAAAGTATTTATTTTTGTTAAACGTTTGCATTTAGGACCTAAAGGGTTAACTAACATCTAAGTACTTACTGTGGCATACTGAATTGGTCACTTCAAGTGAGTTCATACAGATATCTCTTGCATTTTGGAAATAGAACGATGTAGAAGATATGAGATTATTTAGAATAATAAACGAACTAATGCAAATTCTGTTTAATGTGATTTTTTGTTGTGTATTCGAGAGCCCGTTTTTAAAAAGTTGTTTCTAAACATGTTCCGACGACAGTTAGTCAAACGCAGGTGTACTCGACAAGTTACCAAACTGGATTCTCTTAAAAACGAGATGTCGAATAAAAAATTTTATTCTATATTTTTTATATATTTTTTTACGTGGAACATCCTGTCGATTATACCACCCTTATTCATTCGTATTCAAAAGCTGTTAGAACCAGGGTACAAAAACTCTTTTTATAGGCACGGTACCAAATGAAGAAATTATATTTTACGTTATCGTCTTTCTATTGTAGAATGACACCCTTCCGGGTTAAAGTACCAATTAACATATAAACAGATATTGTTCACCGTTGCAGTTTGAAAATTATAAACCGTTCGTCTTATAACAAAATATTTGAAAATTGAAAATCGATTATTAATTTCCATTTCGAGTTCAATGTGTGCTATTTTTATGTTGTTGTTGTTGGTGTATGTAATTGTTTTTATGTATGAAAACATGAGATGGTTAAAATATCCCTTCATAGACGTTATCATAGGACATTCATACCAGTTCTTGAAGATGAATAAAGATACATACGATGAAGATAACTAATAGTTACAATAAAAATAGTAAAAATAAAAGTATTACAATAATACTGTCCCCATTCATAACACAGTTTTACGTGTGAGTATCTATATATTCCGATATCCTTTAAATTCAAAGTCTCAAGAATAATATACAATTTTAATACATACATTTTTAACTATTCGTTTCACGTTGCAACAGTATTATTTAATAATATTATTACACGTGTGTCGCGTTTAACATCATCTGTACATAACCCTCTATCAACAGATATGTTAAAACACACCCCTTTCGCAACAAATATTTTCATTTTATCTAAGAAGTATAATACACATAATTAAATTCTGATTACAGAAGAAATTTCCAGAACTCGTTACTGTTTACTAGTTGCGAATTAAATCAAAATCATTCACAGGAAGTCAACGGTAGAACATTTTAAATCGTTCGAATGTCCCCTTGTTCCAGTTTCAAAGATGAACACCCCTACACAGCTGGTTCAAGGTCATCATACAAGTCCCTAGTAGGGAAGAACGGTGATACCCTTTCAGTTCGAGGATGGAGAAATGGGGTTCCGCTTTCATTCCGAAGACTTTGCAGAAATCAATAACAGTAGGAAATTCGACATTACTTCATTCATATACTATGCGTGTGTAACCCTAACAGGATACGAGAATCTTGCTTTCGTCATAAATTTTCTCTGTTACTATCTTCTTTTCGACTATCATAAACATTCGAAACGTTTCACATACGTAAAACAATTGTAAATGCGTTTATGTTGTACTTGTTTCATATTGTGATGAAAATATTTGAAAGAATACGCAGCTTGTGCCTCGAATTTTCCTTTGCAACTAAACTGTATATTCATTTTTTTAACAAATTACATTGTGAAATATAGAAATATACAGTCCAGTGAATTTATAGATTGTATAAATCTTTAATTGTAGGAAAAATGTTTGACGGAAGTTCTTATGAGAAAAGCAACTTGTTGTAACGTCGAAAAATTTGCAAGATTTTTCAATGCTTTTCTGAATTGAAATAGCTATTTGCTTTGCTTTTATGAATATAAATAAGTAGCTTAATGGCGTTTAATGATGACAATAATAATTAAGCATTAATGTTCATAACTATATGTATTTTCATTGAACTATGACTGTCATAATTACTCGAATACAATATAATAATTCATAGATGTAAACGTTCCATTGATTTTTGGTTTAATCGCACAACGTCTGTAAATATATATTTTTACTACAAATACTTATATTTTTAAATAATTGTACAGTAGCTGCTTTGCTCACGTACAGGGTACTTATTCGTATAGTAATAATTGAACGGTAATTTATAATCATGTTATAATCGGTATTTGTAATCGGTTTTCTATAATCATTTAAATGATTTAAAAGGAAAATAAAAACAGTTCGAAATACTTTTTACAAACTCTTCTTTTTCGAAGTTTTCAAAATTATGGCTGAGCAATTTTTAGACAAACTATATAATACAATAGGAAAATATAGATGCCACTATATAAATAAATTTCATTCAAAAAGAATGAACAACATTAACATGAAAACATTTGTCCATATATTGACAAATTGTTTTAATATATATTTATAGAGACAGATATATGCCTTTATTTAGTATACATGCACTGCAAATATCTATAGTAGGTTGATCAATATAACTCATTGTCAGTACATACTTCAATGTTTACCACCACTGATTAACCTTTCCAAGAAAACATAAGTATATCAAATAACAAAAGCTTATGCTACTAGTATATTTCAAAACAATTAAGAGAACAACCATGAACGTACATCTTAAGCACTGAATATTTTAAACGTTTATTAACCCCTTGTCCTATGACTTCTTGCACAACTGTGCTTGATGAAACTATATCTACGTTTACTTTAAAGACTAAAGATTGATAATAGACAAGTAATATTTCATTTATATGAAAAATAGATTAATAACATTTACATTTGTTAAAATTTTCACCATGAATCTGACTTGATATTATAGAAAAAGGGGTTAACTTTATGTTTACAGATGTTTATTGTACAGTTTGTTCTATTGTTCCTAAAAAAGTTGACATTCGTTTGTTCATTACGTTTGCGTAATTGCATCGATCAAAATCAATATAAACATTTACCAAGATACGTTTATAAAATTTAATGTGCGCAAAATTGGCGAGTTTATGTAACTATTAAATTTTATATAACCATTCTGATTTGAGTTTTTGAGTTTCGTAAAAATTTTTAGCGTTTAAGCTCGATTGAAGACCGCAAGTTAGATACGCTTCAGTACATTTTTATGCCCGTCAAAAGAAATCATAGAAGGGAAATGTAATCATGCAAACAAATATCAATACCCTTAAGAACTTCGAAGAAAAATAAGCTTCGGGGAAGATTTTTTTTTGGACTACACTTTCCTTTCGAAACCGTTCAAATAATTCCCTAAAACATTTTTCCGCGCGACTGAATACAAAAGAGGTATTCGAGAGGTCGAGGTTTAATGTAACATCCTATATGTGTATATTATAAATACATTGTACATTAACATCTTATTATTGCATATTTGAAAGCGTATGTTGCAAAAATATTATAATAATATTTTAGTGAAGTGCTGTTTTATTCCTCAAAACGGTGAAATTTTAATTAGCTTTCATAAAGCTATTATTTTCTTTAGTATAGCATTAACTTAATAAAATTAACTAAATCTAAAGAATTTTAGTGCAACATTAAGGAACGTTCTGATTTGAATTTGTTTTTGACATAACATTTAAAACTTATTTTTGAAACACAGATAAATTTTTGCTTAATTTTCTTATACATTTGTAACATTATAAGTTACCATGTGTTGTTATACGTTTTCATCCAAGCTCGGAAAATCAATATAAATTTTAATTTATATAAGTACAGACCTAGTTTGTACGAAATGTAGAAAAATAAAATTACAGAATACAGTTTCTTCGAATGTTTGAATTATCGAAGATTCTTAAAAGATAAATTGTTGAAAATATTTAGAGAAGGCTGTAGTTGAGCGAAAAATTTACATTAAATAGGAAAACGGTTTCCAAGTGAACATAGGTTGAATTTTCCATAGTCGCAATTTTGCGTGGGCATATTTTTTGCTTAATTTCTCTAATGTCATTACTTTATTCAATTCCAGGATAACATACCGAAGGAGCCTATTTCCGAAACGCAAAATCATAGTACCTACCGTCCGATTTTATGAGAATGAAAACGCTACAAGTTAGGCCTGCAAACTTTTCCCTTTTCGTTTTTCCAGCAGCTGGTCTGCAGCAGTTAGAGGGTGCTATCCTTGAAATCGCCATGGCGACCAAGGTTAGACCTGCTATTCTCTCGGAGGGTCAAAAAGAAAGAGAAAGTGAAATATCTGTCATTTGCTACATAGAAACTCCGTAACGCGCAGCTTCAGAATTACAAACTAAAACAGTAATTCGCACGTAGCACATACAACAATCTTTGTATTGCAGTATCATTACTGAAGTATTAAATATAAACGCCTTTAATTAATTGTTTTAATGGAAATATTGAATGTATTATCGTAACAAGCATAATGGAACTTTAATAAAAAAAAAGCTAGATATAATAAAACCTTAATTTTTATACACAATGGAACTTTATGCTTCGAAATATGCTGCAACTTTTTTAAATACATCCAAAATGATTTATATTGAATTCTTTAGACAATAAAACTTTCAATCAAATATTATAGTTTTGCGAAACATTAAAATAAATAGATTATTCCCGTTTATAAATATTTTAGTTTAGTATAATATCTCGAAATTTGTGAACATTAAGATGTATGTATACAGACAAAATATTTAACAATTTACTCTTTTTCAGTCAAGTGCTGCGAATTCTTTATTTTTATACATTCGATTATTTTTAATAAGGGACTTTATAACTATTATTGACCACGTACTTGCAAAAAGTAAATTAACAGTGAAAATGTCATAATATGATTCATATCCTAACATCCAATTTCCTAGAGTACTACTATAATTTATTCCGAAAACAAGAAACCGTCTTTCAAAGGTTACCCACCTAGAATATTAAATCGGAGTCTGTTGTAATATACTATATACGCATTGATCATGTACTACGACGAAAATGTAATTTGTCATTATGGACTGAAATAATAATGTTTTTCATTTCACTGATATTACATGCTGTTACGAATATAAAAAAAAATACAGTGCGCATTTTTAGTGCAGTTATGTGTTAGAACAGTTATAGATGCGTTAGAAAAATTAGTATAGATAGTACGGTTATAAATATCAAGAAAATAGTATTTGTTAAAGTTTGCTAGTAAATTTGTCCTAAACATTTCAATTTTACAAATATTTACGAAATTCATTTTAATTTATAATCATAAATTTATTAATGCTCAGAGTCCCGTTGACTATATTTCAACCGGAAATGTTAATTAGTCGGAAAAACAACAGTGAAAACGAACGAAGTCTCCTAATTTCGTTTTCACTATTGTTGAGCAGCGCCGACGTAGTGTACTTTCCCTCTCGTTCGAATTTCAATGTCGTCCGAGAAGAACGTTTTACGACACAAATACGAAAACGTAAACGAACAAATTTGACCTACAACGATCGAGTTTTGAAACCTGTATTATTACTCTGCTTCCACTGGTTTAATACGCGAAATGGAAATAATATATTACTCGTTCGAACGGTGCAGTTATTCATTTAAATTTCATTAAAGCCGAACAGAAATTCCCATTTACACAAAGAGCCGCCACCGCATTTAATTCTATCGCTTAAATAATTCGTGTATCCTTAATTCGTAAAGTGGGAAGGGGTGAATCGAGCGTGGAAATAGAATAAAATAATGAAGACATACCTTCGCCACGATGAGCCGCTTTGAAATATAAAAAACATTCAGTGCGTCATTGGGTTTCGTCGAAATAAAAACACGGACACCTTTTAAAAACTTGTTCGTTTCAAAGATTTGTCAAATGGAAACGAGTGTCGTGAGGACAGTGAACGGATGGAGTTTCTTCGGATTCTTCACTCGTTTCGTGGAAATAATAATTCACAGGAATCCGCGTGTAAATTCACGAACATTCGAGCACCAAAATTTTCATTAGTATTTAGACACGTGCTCGTCGAACGCAATATCGCCGAACACGTCAAGCCTCCAATCCGCACTGAATACTTGAATTCGACTACTCGACTAAGTCTCGTTGAAACACGAACCTTACACCCCTCCCCACCACTCGCCCTTTCGGCGAGCCAGCAGGCTTCCCTCGACCAATCGAAAGAATGCATTTTTACCCCTCATTCGAATCGGTGATTCACACCCCCACACTACCCTTTACCCAGTGGAACTCCTTACAATTTCTCTGGACTACCCTTTCTTCCTACTTTCTCCGAATTCACCGTTTCTTCCTGCGGTACCAGCAACTGGCGTATCTAAGAATAATCTACCGATGTAATTTCTAATTTTCCCCTGAGTACAATTTACTAGTAGAATTTAAAGGACAAACGATTTAAATGCCCAATTCCGGAATTTCGTTGGAGTAATAATATTACTATTTATATATCTGATACTTCTATTTCTTCTATTTTCCTTTTGAATTGGACTCGAAACAGTCTGAGATATCCTGAACGTTAACGTAATAAAAGAAAACTTTTCTGTGTGAACGTATGTGCAACAAGAACTCCGATTAACTATATAAATCTAGTAATACCTAATATAATAAAATATACAAACAATTGAAAGAATACACGTTGCAATGTACAGTTTTAAACAGCTTTTAAACGAGGTTCAATGGAGACCGTACGCAAAGATTCAAAGTACCATTTGTACGGAGATAAATATAAATGATAAAAAAGAGACAGAAAAACAGAAGATTTTGTTACAGAGCGTCTGCCACAATCACAGTCACTATTACAACCTGTATCACTGTCACCTTGAACAACTCCTCGCCAGTGGATACGTATGTGTACGCAGTTCACGCAAGTGTCCTCGTACGTTCCGTTTTTACGAGATGAACCTTAGTCGTTCTGTGTCATCCCTGGTAGTAAAGAGTTTGATTACAGCACCTTGTACAGCGTCTGAATGCATGTACCCACGTAGCCAGCACCTACATAGTCGGCCAGAACAATTTCCATCTAAGAAGAGGGAAGAGCGCGTGCGCTGCGAAATCATGAATGGAGCCACCGCTCAATGCGAGTCCGGCTACACTGTCACAGTCATACAGCCACTCCACTTTTATTTATATCCGAGCAACGATGACCTTCAACCAAGGTAGGGTTGATCAGACAAATCAGGTTTCGCATCTTCCGAGGAACAGGTGGGATCGGATCCATTGCGAACGATTACGACGTACTAGACAATATTACTGTGAAATCAAGGAGATCTCTTGAACAGCCAACAGGATTATCATTAATCCATTCCAGTTGGAATTATATATTCCTTTCACTGCTTTGCAATACTTTCACCTTCCCCAGGTGTACAACGTGGTGGTTCAACGAACATCGTTCGCCACGGAATTTGTTTGACAACGTAATTTGACTTTATGCTGACAGATTTAATATTTACAGGAATTCCCTTGGATAATTAACATTAACCGTACTGTTAACCGGTTTAAATATTCGGATTTTAAATTCTGGGCTTTCTTCCGTGCATTCAACTTTAATATCAATTTCTATATTTATCGATTAATTAGGATTCAATTTTAAAAGATTTGTCATTTAACTTGTTTGTCTTTATTTTATATATTATTCATTATTTTATATATTATATATATTTTTTTTATTATTTTATTTGATTGGTAGGAAAAGAGCCGGTAAGGTTTTAATTTTAATTTTGGAAGTTTGTTCATTTCTACGGTAGTTAAGCTCAGCATAGGTGAATTTGTATGTTTCTTAATGTTGCGATATAAAATGTAACCGTAGATTTCAATTAATATAAATATATCTAAATATATAAATATAAATATATCTAAATTAACAGAAGTAAATAATGATATATTGTAGATAGGTAGGAATGATGCATTATGAAAAAGGTACATCTTGAGAATGGTACTATGCCATTAGCAGAATCGTTGGTGTCGTTTCAATGTACGAGAAATTAATTTTGTTAAAAACATCAATTGACGTATGAAGAATTAACGCGCCACGGGTTTATGAATGAGAGGCTTGGGTATGAGAATCACGTGTCCGGACGCTGTAGTGCTTTAACGATCGAAAGCATCCTGCTTGCCCTTTCTCGAGCTTTATCGCACCTTTCTCCCTCTTTCCTTTCGATAACTGTGAACTGTGAATTGACGTCTTAATGCCAATGCTTTAATTAACTGTAACAGTCGATGATTGCATAAACAATCAGCGAAACAAGTAAATTTTAATAACAGTTTAAAGAAATGTAAGAATTGGAAATACAGAAAATAAGAAATTTTATTTTTCTTCTTCGTTTACAAGGAATACAGTTTATATATTCCGCATTTCTAAATATGTACTGCATTCTAACACCTAATTTATGTTTATTATAGAACAGTTATTCCAGAAATGTATAAATTGAATTTTTGGACATGGTAAAATAGATTCGAAGTTACTGTACAATCGCACCGTGAAAGATGTAGTTCGAAATTACAAAATGATCTATTTGAAAAAGGTATCTTTAGAGTAATGCTCAGCTTAACGCCATTTTCGTGTCATGTTTGCAATTAACGTCATCGAAATAGCATCAGTTGTTCGTCACAAAAATTCATCAAGTTGAAGACGTTTTCCCTTCGAAATTATTGTACGAGCAACTGACGTTCACATCTGTCGAATGTATGTTCGTTTAAAATTTGTAGGATCTTATATAAATAATATTAATTGAAGTAAGTTTAATTCGATCCTTGAATATAGAGTTTCCTCTGGTTTCGTTATTTAACTGTTTACGTTGTATTTCTCTTTGCACGTAACGTATTATGACCTGACCCTTAAAAATCAATAGAAGTTTGGATATCATAGCACAGCATTAAATACCAACGATCTCGAATATACTACAAACTCATTCACTAGCGTTTAGGTTGAATAATAAATTCGAGGACTCATTGTTTCAGTGTTATACACAGTTCCTACGTTTGATTCAAAGCACTGCACCAAATTTCCGAAATTTTTGCAGAAAACAAGGTGTAGGATGGTGCGTGGGTGTTACACAGTTACTTAGGCGTAGGCGTAAAAGTAGGCGGATACATCGGGGAGAGGATAGAATCGTTGAGTAATCCGTGTTTGCAGTATGTATGCGCGTGCGCAACTTTGCCAAGTTCAGATATACAGGAAAATAAAAAATTTCATCCTTGAGAGTTGTAAAAGGTTCGAAATTTTCATTAAGGAAAAGGACGAATACATGCATTGCGCAAACCATTGAAAATTCTGTTATATTCGAGGAGAAAAGAGTAACAAGGGTACGAGCAAAAATACTAAAGTTCGATTGAACATTATATTGTACTGCACATCAGTTATTAATTCAGTTTAATCGTACACTAATAAATAATATAATTCGATATTACACATGTTTCTTTTGACAACAGAATCTTCGAACGAAAAGAGATAACCTCAGTTATCGAATACACGTGCATATCTCGATTTAATAATCAAGAAACATAAGAATTTTGGAAACAGTTATTACGTATCGATGTTTAAGAAAACCTAATAAAACGAAATCATAAAGTACTTTTCTTATACTTGTTTCAGTGATGGAAGTAATAACTATTTGCAGCATAAATTCTGATAGAAACGATCTGATTGACATGAAAGCTGCCGTAATAAATAGGAATTTGTGAATACGCTTTTTCAAAAAGCAAGGATACTTGAACAGTAAAGATAGAAAATATGAAGTTTATTTTCTTTGTATGATTTTGGTTAATGTTTATGTGAAGATTGGGGAAAATTTGTTATGAAACAAAGGGATTTGTAATTTTTGTTGCACCATTCTTGAATTGCCCAGTATGTCCTACACCTACACAGTGTGCGTGGGCGTCGCGGTGGAGGCGTCGTGGTAGTTTGCTCCTGCGATGACCTTGGAAGCACTCACGTCACTAAAATAGATCACTGTGCAGGGGTGTCGTTCATCGACGTCCCGACCATTCTTCTCGATTTTCCTCCCTATTCGCTATCTATATTTCCCGTGCGCCATACAAAACGCTCGTGCTCCCTCTGAACAGGGAAACATAATCCAGAATTCGTGTAAAATCACGAAACCCATGGTCTCACAATGATTTCGATGCTCATTTTATGTGCTTTCGGTTATTCGTAAATGAAATACTCGTCCATGTTAGGAGACACATTGAAATTGTCTTTATTTATGAAATATTTTAAACTATAAATAAACGTACTAAGAAAATACCTGTTTCTATTACACTTTAATTATAGAGTTTATTACGTGTAGTTCATTACAAAAACTCTTCCAGTGAAATATTTCGTTATTGCAATTAGTGTGATTGCTGTGCCTTTTATAAAAATATTTGTATATTGAAAATCAATTTTCCGTAAATCGTGGGAGATATTATTTACGCAGTACTGGTTAATTGTGATGTTCCAATAAATGAAACTGTTTTAATGTGCAAAATTTGAATCTAATGATTCACAATTTGTTTAACAACTTCAATTGTTCTTGATAATAATTAGTCAGAAATATTGAAAAGAAATTTCAGAATTATTGAGATAAAATAATTAAAATAAACGTTTTATGATATACAGTTCCTTTTGTGCTAAATTTATAATGAATATGATGATATCAGAAAAATAAATTATCATGAAAACATTTAAATTTATAGCTTAAAGTTAAAATTTGGATTATAAATTAGAAAATACATTTTGAAGAATGTTAAACGGTATACAGAGTTTCCTCAGTTAGAAGTTTTATGGAACAGTTTCATTGGACGAACTATTGAGTCGTTGGTTACCTACTGGAAGCTTAACAGTACAAAGAAAAAGGACACTGTGCATTGTAATTCAAGTAGTAGTGGGGACAGGTACCAGGGAAGTTTACTAGGATTATTCATAAACAGTCCTGAACACATCCGTTAAGAAATGTTCAAGCTCGAGTATCTGTCCGTTTTTGGAAAGAAAATTTAGTATTGCTGTAAAAGATTGCACATATATTTTTTATCTATAAGGAAAACAATACACATCTACTATTTCAAATTAATACGAATTAAATGAAGTAAAATTTAATAAAATCATTGTATAAATAAACAAATAAAAATTCATTCAGTAAGATGACAACAAAAGGAAACTTTATGCTAATATTAATTTGCACTTAATAACAATGTCAATTCGAAAATATATTTTATTATTTGCAGTTTAAGTTACTTTCGTAAATATGACGACAATCTTAATGTTATGTGTATAAAAATGTTGATATCAATTAAATAAGGAAATTTATTACTCGATATGCATGTTTATTTAGCAATATTTGCTACCCTTTTTGTTTAGTTTACAGAAATTTTGTTTAATGAACTGTTTTTTGAAAAGTTTAATTAATACTTAGACTAACTTTAACTTAGAAAGCAGCGAAGCTAAAGAAGTCTCGTATAATATTAATAAATTGTATAGAAATTATTAAGCAAACTTTTATTTCCGGTTGCTGGCAAATTGTCAATTTAAAAATTTGTGTAGAACGATGTAAAATAGAAATGGGTAAATAAAAATATTATAGAAATATTTATTATGTAGTTCGATCTAGAATGTTTAATTTCCATTTATTACTTTACACGGAAACCCAAATGAATACACAATATTACAGATGTTTTCAAGACATCAGGGAATATTCTTTCATTTGGTGGAAAAGCGACCTTACCGAGATTATCCGCGGCAACGACCACCAGGTGCAGATGATTGGTGCAGGCTATTGTACCCAAAGTTTGTCAGGTACCTAAGTAGGTACACTCAGTGTAGAATGAGAGGTCAGTTGAAGTTTCTTCGTTTAGTAGCAATATTAAACTGAACATATGCATATTTCCAGCCATAAAAAGAAGTTTATAAATAAAAATTAATGATTTTATATCTACAACAAATTACATACTATATATTCAACGAGGGACTAATACTTGTATATACAATAATTCATGAAACTAATTGTTTCTAAGTATAAAACTGTTTATTTTAATAGTTGGGTTACGTGAAGTTAATAATAAATAATAATAGATAATTCTATAAACTAAAATAAGACGAAAATCACGAGTAACGAGAATGTCAATTCGGCTTTGTTTTTAAATTGTTAGTGATTAAAATCCGCTAATGGAAACACGAGTATTGAAGATATCAAAGAGATATTTAATTGTTACTCACTTGAAGGTGAAGCTAAAATTGCAGTTTCATCACATTTACTTTACGACTTACTTCGATATATATGTTCACCCTTAAAGTATTTGTGACACGTACTTGAAAATCTTTTATATGAATGAAACTACCAAGTTATGTCGGTTTAAATTAATTAATTAAAGAATACATAATAATATTCATGATATGAATTTTAATTACTGCACTTAAGTAAAATTTAAACATACTTAAAGAAAGGAAAGCTTAATGGTCAGAAATATTGAGAACAATTCTTTCAATGTAAAGTCTACGTTTGTACTTAAAAATATTTGATATTATAAATAAACGCTTCATTAATGCGATAATTTATAACGATACAAAGCATTGAAATATTTTTAAAATATTTTATTATAGGAATATTTGTCTTGTTTTAATAGAAGAGTACTATATATGAATATATTTTTGTTGCAGTTGTTCGCATTGTTAAATTATTTATATATTCTACATTTTTAATGCCTCGTACCGTATTCACTCAACTAATTATATTTAAAGATTAAATTAAAAACAACCCTTTCTTTGAAATTTAAATTATATCATTCCACTGTAGCACATGATGGCCAATATTAAAAAATCAACGTTGCTAATTCTATAAAAATATAGCAGTGAATAATTTGAATATTGCATTTTATATTAAATTATAAATTGTATAAGTGATAATAATAAAAGTAATATAATAATTTCATGTAGACACATATTATTCTTATAATTGCATGTATGTTTGTCATTCTAACCTATTTCATCTACTAGTATTGTAATTGTAAATAAACATCCAAAAGTTGAATATATTAATTAAACACTAAGTCGATATATTTGATACAATGAAAATATAATATTTTGTTAAAGAATTTATGTAATATACTTATTTATATAAATCATTGTCAAATAATCATGGAAAATCCTCCAAAAATAGAAACTTTAAATGAGATTACTTCTGATATGGTAAGCTTCAAAATATAAATTCATACATGTGAAATTATTTATTTAATTTAACATCTATTTACGATGTAGAAATGAATTGTCATTTCTGCTAGTTCTATTATTTTGTTATAACATAATATATTCTATTATATTATACTTTATTATTTGAATTATAGTCAGAATCATTGACACAAGAGACAGCATTACAAGAGGAGATAAATACAACAGTATTGATACTTAATGAATCTCGTGAAAATGAAATTTTAAATGAAAAATTGGAAGAATCTAAATTGGAAGAATTACAAGATGAACATTCCAATACAATTCCAACAATTGTCCAAGAAAATAATACCAATATAAAAGAAGAAGTATTACATTGTATTAATCATATTTGTTATAAATGGGATAATTCACCAAAATTATTATGTGAAACAACAAAAGACTATCAACCTACTGAATTATGTGAAAATTTTACAAAAGGTTGTCAATGGTCCCCTGATGGAACATGTCTGTTAGTACCTTCAGAAGATTTCAGACTTAGAATTTATGAACTTCCTCAAAACTTATATTCTGAGAAAATTTCTTTAAATGTAACACCTACCAACATTACTCCAGTATTAACTATGAAAGAAGGAGGTCTTATATATGATACATGTTGGTATCCTTTTATGAATTCTTGGGAACCTGCAACCTGTTGTTTTCTAAGTACAAGTAGAGAAAGTCCAATACATTTATGGGATGCTTTTAATGGGGAATTACGAGCAACATACAGAGCTTATAACCAGTTAGTATTAAAATTTTTTATTTTTGTTTGAAACAAGGACAATGTTATGATATTTTATTGTACACTTCTTTGTAAGAAAATTCAAAAATCTATGCTATTGTACTAACAAATATTTTTCATTAAATAATTTTATACACACTATTATCAAGAAGAATTAACAATGTAAATTTATTTCAATTTTGTAAAAATTGTTTATTCATGAAAAATATTCTATTAAATTATAATAATATATATGAATAAGTTAAGATATATATTATTTTATTATACTAGAGTTGATGAAGTAGAAGCTTCAATTAGTGTTCAATTTATTGATTCTGCAAGAGAAATATGGGCTGGTTTTAAAAATGCTTTAAGAACTTTTGAAGTGGAACGCCCAGGTCGTCAAATAAGTACTATTCAATTCAAAAAAGATTTTCCAAATGTTACTGGATTAGTTTCCTGTATTCGAGAAAATCCGATCATGCCTGGATTAATTGCTTTTGGTACATATTCTAAATACATTGGTAAGTACTATAAATAAACAAAAAAACATTAGTACTGGACAAATAATGTAATGTAAAATATTATTTATTTATATTTTTGAATATTTAGGTTTATATAAAAATGGACCACTATGTTCCTTTAAAACAGGAAATGGAGTAACTCAAATTGAATTTAGTCCTTGCGGTACAAAATTATTTTCAGCTGTTAGACGTAGTGGTGAATTTTTATGTTGGGATCTTCGTAATCCAGGCACTGTACTTTATTCACTTCAAGGACGTCAGTCTGATACAAATCAGAGAATATACTTTAACATTACATCTGATGGTAAACAAATAGTGTCAGGTACGTTAATGAATAATTATATTGTGAATTGTTATTAGAAACAAAGAATTCTTTTTTTCTTTCTTAAGGTGGAATTGATGGAAGCATTATTATTTGGGAATTACTGGACAGCACAAGTTATACAGATCTTAATTTGACACACAAAATAAAGTTATCTACTGATTGTATTAATGGAGTGAGTTTACATAATAGTTTACCCATACTGGCTACTAGTACAGGACAAAGATTATGCGATAGTGATATAGATTATAGAGATAATAATGTTAGATTGTGGTATATCTCTTGATAATGTAATTATGAATTAAATTAATGTAAATAAAAGTTGGTTTTTTATTACAATTAAATATAATAATTTTTATTATAATAACTATGTGTCTGTTATTTTAATTACCACTATGTAAATGTATAAAATTATTTGTTGAACTATGTTTTAAATATTATATCTTTTACTTTGTTCACATAATACTTTTTTATTAATATAATTAACACTAACATTATTAGAAATTCTATGTTTTATTAAGTTTGATGTGTTATCAAATTAAAACTTATTCTTCACTATTTTATCATTTAGTAAGTATTATTTAATGTATCGATTTTATAATATTCCATTGACTTTATATATAAAATATTTTATTTTTTTTATTACATATTTATATCCTTTTGTAATTCATTTTAAATATGAAAAATGCAGAGAAACAAAAATATAGAAAAAAAGTATTAGTTCAATTAGTTTTTTCTAATTAATAACATTAGTTTGCAATAAATTTTTTATAAACAATTAATTAATAGTACTCAAATGGTTTTAAGACTGTTATTGTGACTATATTGTATTTAGGATTTTTTGCACAATACAATATAATTATAAAATACAATTTAAATTTGTGAATTTATATAAATAAATATCGTAAAATAATGAGTTTTTATTGTTGGTAATTATTGGTAATACATTTCAATTTCTACATGAATTCAATACTACTATTAAAAATTGTATTCTTTCAGTGTCGCAACTTTGTTTTTATAGTTACTACGTTACTGTTCCACGAAAAATTGAACTTAGCTTAGCATTTTAAGCATCTTCAAATATCTTCTACAATGTGCTAGACTCTACATAGTAAGAACATGTATGTAGTAGATATTTTGGCGCACAAATAATTTTATAGCTTCGCATACTCGTATTTTTCGATTCATGTAAAATTAAAGGGAATTTTCTATATTTAATGAATGTAAATAGTTATTAAATAATTATGTTTTGTGAAATTATTTTATTATTGTATCAATAACAATACAAACTTATTGAAAACGGTATCTGAAGTTGTATGCATACTTTGCAAACTCGCCGCGAGTGTGAAGCGTTAGCGGTTGTGTGTGGTGTAGTACCTTACATATTTCTACTTGTATCAATTTTCAAAAACAAACGACGTTTTGTTCGTTACATTCTGGATCTTCAAGATAATAACGGAAAGAAAGGCGGGAAGAAGAGAGAGAGCGAAAGAAGGAAAAGTTAAAAAATGAAGAAAGAGTTAGTGGTGCTGCGTGTTAATATGTGTTGTGGATAAATGCATCCTAAAGTGATTACAGTTTATTTTCATCAGCAGTTTATAAGAGATAATATTCCGAGACGTTGCATGTTTACAAATTCGACTTGAAAGGACTTAGTGAACGATTTCATCCGTGTATATAAACTATCAGCAAAAGTATAGCGAACATTGCAAGAATTTTGTGATTCTTCCAAAAAGTCCTTATTGGAAGATCTGTGAAGCGATGAGTGAAATTTCGTTATTTTAATGTTTCGTGAAATTTGATATTTTACAATGGCTTCTAATATTCCATCTTTCCCGCGTATGCTAAAAATGCTGCGGGAAAATAGTAGTATTAAGGATAAACGCGAAGCTTTAACCTATATTCGTAGGTAAGTTTAAAAACTTCAAATTTTAAGGGTTAGTATAGATAGTGTGTATTTATAAAGAACACAAAATTTCTTATTTTAAATAATACATCTTATTACATATAACAATGTTGATTTGCCTTTATGATGTAAATAATGTTTCTTGAAATAAATTCTTTATTTCAAAAGGACAATACTTTTTTTTATAAAAATAAGGTCAGTGATCATTAAAGAGAGTAGTCAATGCACTGGAGATTGAAAGTAACTGAAATATTAATCTTTTTATGTTTAAAATTAATTTAGAAAGTAGTTTTGTACACGAGAATCTGACATATACTTCAGTTGCAGATTAACTGTTTGTATTTTCATTACGATAAAAGTATTTTACATTAAATTTTTACATAACTGATATTTTGATTATAATTATAATAATCATGAGTAAATCTCTGTCCAAACATTGTTCTAAATTATTCTTTTTTACTGATATATATATTTAATATTTTCCAATGATATTCCATTTTAGCAGCAGCAAGAAGTTGGAACAGATAAAAGCCATTAAAGAAGAACAATACAAAGAACTGTATAAATTAGTCATTGATGTATTTACTAATGGAAACAGTGACATACAAAATGAAGCATATGAAACATTAAACGTTATCATTCAAGACTTTAAAGATCATTCTTTGAATTTGTTTGAAACTATGTCACAAATAAGTCAAAAAAATAGGTTTGTAAAATAAAATAAAGTATTTATGTTAAATTGATTTAGCTATTCAATCGTAATTGCTATAAGAAATTATTTTTAAATAGAAAACTGGGTTTTGAGATACGAATTTCAGATTAGATTGAATTAAGTTCATAAGTTAAGGTATCATTGTATTATATCAGGATATTGCCATATTTATATTTGTAATATTAATACAATTTCAGATTAAAAATTCTTAAGTTATTAGAAATAGTCGAGGACAATGCTATATCGATGGTTATTTATGATACGCATATTGTGAATTTTCTTAACAATTGTATGTGTATGGTACAAACAAGTACAATGCCATGGATAGCACCAAACGCATGTATAGATAATATTCAAGCATTGACAGAAGCAGAAAGCAAACCATTATCGGATGACCAAAGATTAGAAGAAGAAACAATTAATTATTGTATGATTTTGTTACGAAGGTTATACAAAGTGGCTGCGATAACATCAGATACACAAGTTCAGAGGGTATACAATTAATAGTTTAAATTAAAATAACAAACACTAAATATAATCAATTTACTTTAGAAACTGGAAACCAAAAAATATAAAAATATTTTTTACTTTTTCAGTTCAATGCATTATTATTAGACAAAATAATGTTATTAGCTTATATGGGTCATAAGCGACAACGAGGCCCTGCTTTAAAACTTTTAGAACAAGCTCTTACTACAGATATAACATCACACGTTCGTTCTAAATTATCAGAAGCATGGTCTCAATATAAATTGGCATTGCAATCTACATACTGCAAACGTATGTTACTTTTGGTATCCGCATGTGAATTAGATTGGGCAACGCAATGGAATATAAGTATTCAATTTCTTGGAATGGATCTTCATCGTGGTGCTGGTTTAATAAATAATTTACTAAGTGTAGAAGAGAAGGCATTTAAATCTACAGACACAGTTATACGCAGGTATATATAATAATTGTGCTAGGAAGGAAGTATTTATTGATAGAAATCTATATAGTGTGGTACTGTTTATTTTAGACAAGCATTTCTCTCATGGAAGTTACTGGTGGATAACTTTGCTTTAGATCCACAAGAACTTGCTACTGCCAGACGAATAAAGTTGTTGTGTATTCCATTAAATGCTAAAAATAGTAAAAGTGAATTAATAGCATTGACGAAATTAGAAGTCTGGTGGCATGTAATTATCAAACTTTACAAGGACATTCACAAGTTTGTTAACCCAGTGGTTACACAATTCTTAAATTTCTGTTTTGGACCTCTCGGAGATACACCGTTATTGTCATCGAAATTTGAAATAGTAGCTTCACCAGGAAAAAGATTTTATAAGACGAAAATTATTGCTGTAGATGCTCTATGTCAACTTCTTGTCAACAACCAAGAAAATACTCCAGTTTTTTCACCCATTTTGGAAGAAAGACTTCCGCACTCTATAACGAGTTCTATTTTTCAAGATAGTTATAAGAGTGTTATTCATAGCGTAGGAGAAGCTTGGCTTGTTCTTAGTCAACTTACAGATTCAGAAATGAAAAATAGATACCAACTTAGTAAAATATTGTGGGCAAGTTTAGTTAATTATATACAGGAATCAAAAACGGAAATGAAGGTTTGTTGATGTTCATCGATATTAGTATTTAATATTGTATCGTCCGATAAAGAAATTTAATTAAATTAATTTTTTTAAATTCTTATTTAGTTATGTTATCTTGCAGGATTTAATATATAGAGATTTGATCCTAGTTATCACAGAATTAACGAATTGTGCTACAGATAAGCCAATGATAAAAAATTTAATTCTTGATACAATTCTATTCAATGTTGCTGACCTTAATAAGAATTTCATTTTTGAAGATGATGTATTATTAGGATTGATATTAAAGCTTATACAAATTCCACTATTGAATGATGCTAAGAAGTAAGTATGTTAACTATAAACGTAATCTACATTAAAAACATTTGTAGTTACAGTGATAATATACTCAATTTATACTGTATCAAATTAACAGAATACCACCTTCGTTTTTCTATTATGTTTACCAAGCATTGTTTGATCGACTTAGCAAATATTATAAACTCTAGTAGATGTTAAAAATTGCAATGTGTATCGTAAATATTAAATAAAGAAAGAAACTACTATAATAAAAACTATAATAACATAAAATTATTCTTTTAAGGAGTCACTATGACATACTGAAATGTTTGTTCTGGCAATGCATTAAATCTGAAACAAGGAATGAATATTATTCCCACGCATTCAAATGCTTGAAAGAAATATATGAAAAATTATCCACATTGATAAGTGTTGAAGAGAAAAATGAGTGAGTTATCAAAAGTACAAAATAATAATTTTGAATTTTACTGTTAATTTTACAATTCTAATTTTACTATAATTACAATTTTATTATTTCTTTTTAGGACTGTCATTTCTGAATTGTGGCAAATTTTAGCAGAAGTAACAACAAAGTACATGGATGATTTTCAGGAAATTAATGAAGGAAATGCTCTAGAACATAATTTCAAGACTGTTGAATCAATAGTAATATTTCCATTTATGTATTTGTGTTCAGAAGACAACAAACAAGTTAGTTTCTTACGTTCTCCATTTTAATATATGTAGAAAGAATATTCGTTTATTATAATATTCATGATCTTTGTAATAGGCGCAAGAGTTAGTAAAAGTTTGGAAATCTTTATTTAAACAATTTGAAATGCGAGCAGATCTCGTTGAAACTGTCAAATCTAATGAAATTTTATTAAATATTTCAAACGTTATGCAGGGTTGCATAGTGAAAAATGAGAAGTCTTGTTGTCTTATTACAAAATGTTTAGATATTTTGTTAAGTACTGTCAACTTCAAATTTTTACTAGGTATGTAGACAATTGTGTTAATGAACAAGATCAGTAGCAATAAACAAATATGTTACAGTATAATTTTGTATCATTTTCAGCAAATGTAGAAGTTCCATCTGTTATACATCTTATTGTAGATCTTATAGCTTGTAGTTTATCTCATAAAAATGCTACAGCTTGTGAATCTGCTCTCAAAGCACTCTCTGCAGTGTTAATTACAATTTATGGACATACCCCTCAAAAAGTAATATCATACTTGCAAGTTTGTAAACCAACGGTCGAACAAATTCTTTCATCTAAACTGGAGGAAATAAGTAAAGAAGTATGTACTTAATATGGAATTTTAGTAAACTTAAATATTTAGTACTTAATATTGAATAGTTGATTTATAAAATATATTACTCTGAAATACTATAATATGCTATTTTCGATTTCTAGGTATTGAATACATGGGAGATTATTGTTAGTATTTTAAAAGGTCTTAATAAACTGGTTGATTATGATCTTATTTTATCATATAAAAAAGCCATTATTTTCGCTCTGAATCATAAAAACCTTGCCATACAAAATCAAACAGTATCATTGTTTGATATTATGAATGTGTTAAGTGGAAATGCTAAATCGATATTACAAGAGATAGAAATGGAAGCGGGCAAAGATAAAATATCACGTAAATCGGATGGTACAAAGAAGAGTGATCTTATCAAATCATCGAACCAAATTAAAATGGTTGGTAGCTTTTTGAATAGACGTTCTTGTAGTCCAAAATCTACAGTTAAAGAGAGTGGCAAAAATGATAAGAGAGTATTACCTGACTCTAATTCTGAGGTAAATATGTATTTAATTTTAATATACGTGTCCAACATTTGAGAGACATAATTTAATATTTAACATTTTTTTATTTTTAACGATTCATTTTAGGATTACGTTTTCATCAAGAGTGATTATAAATTTGACGTTAGTCGTTTGACTGAACATCAAAAAGAATCGTTAAAGCGAAGGAGGGAAGATATTCCAGCGCTCTATAACGATTTGTCGCAATCTTCTTCGCAAGACACTCAAAATTTGCAAGAGTGGTTCGACAAGAGAAACGATGCTTTAGCAACAACGGAAAAAGTATTTATGAAAAGAGATAATATTACAATAAAAAATATTATAAACGATGAGGCGAATAAAGAGAACAAAATCGATATGGAAGAATCAGAAATGATAGATAAAGCAGCTATTCAAAATGATGTGAAGTCAGTAGAACACGGACAAAATACAACGGTAGAATTTGTACAAAATTCGAAGGATAATGTGGAAAATGATGAAAATATCCCTATAACGGATGCAAAAGCTGTTGCAATAGAGACTTGTGACAATCTAGAAGTAAAAATGTCATCAAATTCTGTAACAGGTGACGCAAATCTTGCTTCACAAGAAGAGCGTTTGATAAATAAGGACAACGACCAAAGACTATCCCCATCCGTATTAGATAATAGCAAACGACGCAGTCGTCAGGGTACGATTGTAACTAGTACTTCTACGAATTTAGAAGAAACTAATAGTCAACCGGGACAATCTAACATGGTTACAGTTGGAGAAAGGAAATTAAGGAAAAAAATTAGTCCAAAGCCAATATTAGTTAATAAACAAAGACTTTCGATTGGTATGAAGAGTAAGTCTCCTGACATAGAGAAAAGAGGTATTAAACGAAAATCAAATTCGGATAGTGAAAATGAAAGTTCTCATTCACGTAGACGCAGTAAAACTAAAGCAATGATAATAAACTATGACACTCCTACTGACAGTGATAGCTCGAAATCTACAGAAAGTGAAAACCCGACAATGAATTTGGAAGGAATAATCGAGGATGGGAATCTCAGTCAACGAACTAGGAATGAAATATCTCGATTACGTATAAACATGGTATTTGATAGTCCTTTATCAAACAGTCGTCGATCCAAGGGTCACGAAGATAGTATTAAAGATGGTGTTGCTAGGAAACAGTCACCTGAATGTAAAGTACCCAAGTTGAAAGTTGCAGATTTAAAACCTGGTGATTCTCTAAAGAAAAATCAAAAAAGTAATGACAAAGAACTGAATAAAACTCAGTATGTAAGTAAAAGAGGTAGATTGATTAAAGCGAAGTTTAAAGTGGAAAAAAACGGTGAACTTATTAAAGTTGAAGATACAAAAAAATCTTCACAAAACAAAACGAAAGAGTTAGGAGAAGAGAAGAAACTGGGAGAGGAAAGCAAAGAGGATCGTAGTGTACAGATAGATGTTTCAAGGATTACAGTAGACGGTATTAATGGTAATGGGGGTGATAATGGAAATTTGTGTGATGTTAATCAAGTCAATAAGGCTAAAGTTGTAGAATCTAAGGATGATGAATCTAATACTGAAGTAGAAAATAAAGATGTTGATTACTATGAAAATGTTGACATAATAGAAAATTCACAGGAATTATCTGAAATACAAAGGAAATGTAATGAAAAGCAATGTTTTATTAAAATTAATAAAATAGGTGACCCATGTAACGCAGTGAAACTTCCTAGCAGTACAAGCGATAATGAAATAGCGACAGATATTGTTTCGAATAATTGTGATAATGACAATAACGAAGTTCCTAAGGTTAATGTTAAGGAATCTGAGGAAAACATGGAAGTTGATTCCAATAAACCAAAGACATCGATTTCGGTTGCTGATGGTAATCTGTATGATAATGAAAAATATGCTGTAGTTGAAGTTCAAAAAATGAACGAGGGATCGTCATCTAAATATGTCCTTGGTTTTTCCTCTCCAAAAAGTAATACAAAGCGGCAATTAAAATTTAAAACTTATTCAGCACTAGGTCGTGCGGCACATATGTTAGGATTAGTAACGAAACAAGCAAAATTAGAATCTGAATGTAATCCTGTAACTGTAGATGACGAAGCTGCAATAAAAAAAGGAAAGCCTAAAGATATAGAGAGCGAGACAGGTCTTGGAAAAAAGGAGAAAGGTTCTGCGTTTAAAGATGTTGAAAAAGTAACAGCAACGTGTAGTAGTCGACAAGAGAAAATCTTTAATAATATGAGGACATCTGACTATGGTCCATTACCTTCGATCAAATCATTCTCCAATTTGAAGAATGACGGTGAAAAAGTTTTCCTGAAGACGGACAAAATGGATCTTGCACCTGTTCAAGCTGATGTTCAAGTTGAAAAAGTAAATGAAGAATCTGTAAATGAAACAGAGGAATTGCCAATTTTAGAATGGTCAAGTGCAAATCCACCTTCCTTAACTGCATCTCCCAGTGTTAGTATTCTTAAACGACAACGGCAGTCTCTACCAGAGCCAGATCCAGAATGTACAACTCCTAACAAGGTACTTCTTTTTAAATATTTCATTAATATGCCTTTGTATGATATGGCAAATAGTATAAATAGTAAAGTGATATAATAAACTAGAATTCTGACTGGTACAAATACATATAAATTTTTCTTTTGCTGTACGTTATGAATTTCGTGTTTTGCAAATGAGTAATTTTTATAATTAAATTGTATATATTTATATATTAATTGTATATTTTTTGTACTTAAAGTAAAAATTGAATATGCGAAAGTTGAATAATGCCATTTCAATAGGGCCTTGAATATCTACAAAAATTATATCCTAATGATGACAAATATTTAAAAATCAGGAACCGGGTCTAATTAAACGTATTTGTTGCTGTTTAAAATGATATTTTATTTTAAATCATAGAATCTCTGTGAAAATAATAAACTACAAAATTTAATAGAATTTAATAGAATTTGCTGAGAGAAGTGACTTTAAAGGGAGCTTGCATTATTTGTTCTGATTTGCAAATTGGCGTAAATAGTTGATTCAATTAAACAAGACTACGTATTTTTATATGAAATACAGATTAATTGTCGATCTCATTTAGCTTGTGATTCGATTCGCTTCTGTCTACCCTATGTAATCTATGATTAAAAATGCAAAAACATGTGTTAATCCTATTAGATACTTTGAGTCCTTTTCAACTCAAACACCTTTTCATGTTTTTAACACTACAATATTTGTTTATCTTTTTGTATAACCATTTTTCATTTTTTAAGGATATCTTAAACAATTTTTAAGGATTTTTAAGTATTCTATTTTAGAAAAATGCAAGGAATATTATTGGTGTACAGATTTTTCTTTTGTTATTATTATTTTAAATGTACACTTAAATTGTGGGGATTGTAGTATTGCTTTCCAGATAAACTTTTGAAAGTATGTATTTCTAAATTAGTTTTTTACGTTGAAATGAGTAATATAAAAATTGATTGTATAATTAAGATTCGTTTTCATTTTGAAATCAATTTTTCGTTAGGTTAAAGTTTATATAAATGGGGTAAAATTGATTCAAATGTTGAAAACCTTTCAACTGGAGTTTTCATTAGAATTATGTTTCTTTTAAGTTCCATTGTTTAATCCTTTCTGTGCTATGGACGCGTGTAAATTTCTATTAATATCTAAACATATTGAGGTGTCATCTTTAATGAAAGAGTTTTTCTCTAGTTAATATTTACGATTAATTAATTATTACAGATTAATTCAACAATTCAATTCAATTGATTATTAATTAATTCAACTGATGGGGTAAAGAGTATTATACTTATTATATACTTGTGATTATCTAGAAAAATCAGTGATAGTTGTTTTCCCAATATTTCTTTGCACTGGAACACCATGATCGTAATTACCTAAAAAAATCAGTGAAATTGTTTTTCTAAAATTTTATCGTGCTCTAATACACCATAGACGGTAAACTTTTTAACTTTGAAAGAGATAATATCGAACGAACTATTAACGTGAGATATTAGCAATATTAAAGCATTTTATTATTATTAAATTATACTAATTTATATAGTACTGCCAAGTAGCATGTGTACGAGCAGCATGAGGGCGGGTGTGTTAACATATTTGTATGTACTTTTCCATTTTGATATATTTAGTGAATTATATCAAATATATATAATAAAATCTAAATATATATATTTAATATATTTAGTGAACAATCGTATTTAGGTATAAGGTAAGAGTAGAATGAAAATTTAATGGGTCTTTAAGTTTTATGACATTATCTAATTAAACTGCTAGAAAATT
This sequence comes from Nomia melanderi, assembly GCF_051020985.1. Lineage (NCBI taxonomy): Eukaryota > Metazoa > Arthropoda > Insecta > Hymenoptera > Halictidae > Nomia > Nomia melanderi. Next base: position 7,684,681 of record NC_135012.1, on the reverse strand, counting down.
GTTTTTTAAATAAATAAATTTCTATTAATATCTTTATTTTCAGTAAATTATATTTTCTTGCGAGATAATAAAATATTCACAAGTTCATTAAATTGTAAATACTATGTATTTTGATAACTTTAATGGTCGCAGCAGCAAGTATTTATCAATATTTCTTATACATTTAAGTTGAATGACATTTTTCACATATCTGAGACTCCAAATTAAGTGACCTCGAACGACCAGATTAACTCCAAAAATATATAATATATATAAAATTTTTGTAATGAAATTTGTATAAAGCTTATGCAGTTTCTATAAATACAACTGTGCACCTAAATAAATAGTGTAATTATAACTGTATTAAAATATTCATTAATACAATTGTATTCATGAACACAGTTGTATTAATATATTCGTTAATACAGTTGTAAGAATTTATAAATATTGTAATTTATTCAGTCTCGTTGATGCCATTTTATATTTTTTAACAGAAGTAAGCTAGAAATATGATACTGTATGTTTTCATTTGCTTGCGGCTTATTTCCAATCTCCGCCCTGTCGCACACAGAAAATAAAATTGGCGATTGTTAGTTATTAAAAGGAGGATATTAAAACTAGGCGATTTTTGACCGACCTCTGGAACAAAAAATGTAAATTCCATTATTCCGGGAAACATCGGGAAAGTCATGAAAAATGTAGTTGGAGCAGCTCCTAATATAGAACACTACAATATTTCAGAAAATAAGTAGTTCGATGTGTCAGTTATCATGGGAACACTTCATTAGTAATAGAAAGCAATCATATTAATATTTGAACATCAATTAAAAATTTGTCATTGAATGCGAAGCATTATCATGTTTGGTAGTACATTAAATAAATTTTCTAAAAGACGAGTTAAATAGTTAAATTTTTTAATGTAGATAAGCTATAAAATGTTATTTTTTCATAATTTATCATTGAACATGTTTGTTTTTCACTATTCAAAAGAAATTTACTGCAAATTAATTTTTTTCTTAGAGTAGCATTATTTCTCTATCAGAAAACACGAGTTGTTGATGTTACATATTATTATGGTATATTTTTCTTTTATGGTGTCGATTACAAAAATGATAATAACGGAAAAAGCGTGTCCAATGCATTTGAAACACAAGTATTATTATTTACTCGCGCGAAAGACTGAAAATACAAGAGACCAGATTTCTTTCGTTGGATCATGTTCGCGTATAATTTATAAGCATCTATATTTTGAGCTGTCAACAAAAGAATGTTAATTGTAATACATTGCATTTTATTATAGAGAAAACGAGTAAGTTTTGCGGATCCTCCAGTTTCAAAAGAAATGGGATACGAAATTGCGACTTCCGATTCTCCGCACAAACTTAATAAATTCGTTTCACGTGGCTTGTTGGGTCGTAAGGACTCACCATTCAGGATGAAGCAGATCAAGCCGAGATTGATACACATTGATTCCGAGAAGATGGACTGTGAGGAAGAAACAGACGCAGCGAGTACATCAGAAGTAGATCAACAATGCGAAAGAGAAAACGAATTGTTAACGAAAATAGCTGAAGAACTAGAGTATTCAGGGAACTTCGCAATGGACACCGATAGCTCACAAATTTCGCCTGATAGTGAGAAGAATGACTCACCGGACGCAAGTCCTGTGGAAGATAACGCTCGTAACAAAATTAATATCGATAATTTAAGCACTGAGCTTGAAATCACGCAAAATACTACTTTCTCTAGACACACAGAAAATAAGGACAGTATGACGGACGCTGTTAAGGAACCTGCTGTTAACACGGAAAATGATAAATGCAACGTAAGTGATACCAACGATGACATATTCAATGAGATGGATGCAAAGCGTGACAATGCGAACGCAATAAATAATGTCAGTGCCGAGATAGACGACGGACACAATGTTCCTTCCGTTCAAAACAACGCAGAGAATTCTCTGAAATATAATATTGCGAATGATTCGGTCATACCGAATATATTTAAAGACCATTCGAATTCTGAAAATTTGGAGGACACGATGGACGTAGCGAATCTCTCTAGCTTGAATTCCACGGCGAGCTCGGAGGAAATTTTCTGTGGAAGGTTGATACGAACTAGTACACAAGCAGTGGACACAACAGGGGAGCAAGATACTTTGCCTGTCACGGACTCGGTACTTGGAACTTTACCGTTGAGTCATGACAGTCAGAACACAAGCGAATTCGACGCAGAAATCCCTCATCCGGAGCTCTTAGATTCTACGCATCCCATACACCCGACGTTGATCTCCTGTTCAGAACCTATCCAGTCTGTTATCGAGAAATTAACGAACCCTCTATGGGTATCGCATTTGTCCACGTACCTCTCGAGTATCAACATCGAAACTGTCGGTAACCTAGCGCGGCTATCCGAGCGCGAAGTGAACAGAATTCCCGTGAAAGGTAACTCGAAAGTTGATTTTGTGAAGAGTGTCCTAAAATCCTTTGAGAAAACGTATAACATGAAGCAAGCGGGCAATGCAACGGAACGCTTGAACGATCCTTCGACCAGCGAACCACGTCTTAATGTAAATACGAATGTACCTGTATCCGAAAAGGAAGTAATGACTGAAGGCCAAGCGTTGAGAGCTTCTGAAGTGACTCCGAATGAAATTAGGTATGGAACTGACGATTCGAATATGAACGTTGACAAAATGTCGGAATTGTCCAAAATTGCGACGGAGATTGGTTTACATAAAACTTCGAACCAACATGCATTGAAGGTTTCATCGTTGACCCCACAACTGGGAGCTAAAACCAAATCATCAACCGTTACGTACGTTAGAAATGTTATCTTACCCTTTACTCTGTGCATTCTGTAGTTGAGGTTGATTTACTTAACATTGTTTATTTATTGTAATACGGTTCAGGGAATCCCGGTTTGATACGATTGTTCTAGTTGCAAGATTATTTTAACCCTTGTAGTACGGACGTTTTTGGCGATTTTATGGGTGGTGATGCTTGGGACTATTCAAATATTTATTTACTAATTTCTTTTTATATGTATTTTCAGAACAACTTCTAGATAAATGAGTAGATATTCCTATTATATGTAATATAGTTAACCGGTAATTTAAGTTAATTATAAGAAGGTGGAAAGTTAAATGTAATTTTTGAAAATGGTGTAGCTTAATAAGGGGATGGTAAAGTATCTTCAAACCAAATCGACTTTCTTACATACCTTTACGTTTGATATTTTATGTTGTGTATGATAAAAAGTTATGGAAAAAATCATAATTATTCTAGGTGTGAATGTGCATTTCTGGAAATTTTTTCAGAACTTTGGACTGCAAAATTGATTTGTAAAAAATTTACGAACATTATAAATGCTGATTCTTTATTTAAATTATCAGAGAATAAATTATCAAAGTAAATTATTAGAAAAATATGAAAAAATAAAGTATTAATAGTCGTAATAAGATAGTAATCCCATGAAAATATAAAAGTGGTACTCTAATTTGGTTTGGAGGCCCTCTTATTCGGCTATACCCTTTGAATTAAAGTAGACCCAAGCACCGCCGTTTAGTGATTAACACTAATATAAATCGTCTAATGATTAACACTAATGTAAATCGTTCAAGTCCATAATAGTGGATTGTTTTGAAATTCATGGAAAAGGTTGGCAGCTAATAGATAATGAAATTATACTTTTGTTTAGACAAATGACGAGCATACCAGTATCATCTATATTAGATATTGTACTTCCATCTCAAGCTGATGGAGGAATCTCTTCCATCTCGGAAGCAATTTCTGCTTCACACATGTCAAAAACTATTGATGCTTGCACTACCCGTGACTCTATTCATTTACCGCAATCTGTAACACCTAAGGTTACCAAATCCACCGAAGTGCAAACGGCTTTGGAAGATCTTCTGGATGAAATCGATGTTAATTTGGTATTGGAAAGCGCAGTTAGAAGATGTACACCAGAGAAAATTCTTATGCAATATAAGGTAAATACTTCATTTCATTTTTAATAGGAAGTTGAAGACGATATATCAAAGCAAATCTTAAAATGCCAATAACTAAAATTGGGAAAAGGTGCATGCAGCTGTCACGATAATATTAGGGCAAACGTTTGAGTCTGCTATTCAACAAATTTAAGTTTGAATCCCGGTATGGAAGCTCTACTTCTTCTACCTCTATTGTTGTCTATGTTACACCTAATTCAATTTTATAATTGTAATTATATTTACTTAATAATATGACGTAAAGTAGACTGTCTTATTCAAAAGCCATAATTCGTTTTTCAGAACATATGATGAATTCACACAGATAAATACTTGTTTACAGTTATCTAATTGCAATTGAATAGTTCTAAATTGTCTAAATCATTCCCATCAGATCGAAGATATAGAATTACATTCTGGTAGTTGTGATATCTAGCTTAGCCTGTGCTCACCACACACCAATTTATTTGTCTATTTAAAACAGAATCCCAGATTTAACCATTTCAGTCTCAAAATATTATTTCACAAACGAAGATTAATGTCCATGTTTAACTGAATTATAAAATCTAATCACTTTGAAGAAAATTTGTTTAGTTTAAATAAAAATTGAACTTTATGAGATCCATGTATGTCAATATTCTAGAGTGCTACTTTTTAAGCTGCTTTTTAATGTATGGATTTCACTTAAGTAAGGGATAAAAACAGATGAAAAATGTCAGATTATGGCGTTACATGTTTTGTAACACGTGAGAAAAAATTTCAGAATGGTTCCAGCATATTTAAATAATATGCCTTACTTGACTTTATCCTTAATTCACAATGAGTTTGAATGTTTTCTCATTTTATTTGCTTCTGAACATTCATTTGTTTGCTGTTAAAGTTTTTAAGTGATTGGAATAGTGTTTGCATCTTCGTTTTGAAGATTTTTTAAAGGTGTTTTTAAGTGTTTGAGATTCGTTAAGGATATGGAGCTGAAACGAAAGAATTTTTGCATCAATTTCAAGACAGCAGTGAATTCGGCAACTGTTGCGGTGAGACAACTTAGAAGAAGACTTAACGATAGAAAAATATTTTTCAATTCTGATTTCAAAGAAAGTAGGATACTCAAGTCGACAAGTGATCATAGAGCTACAAAAGTAGTTGAAGCCCTGATAAAGATTTAAAAATCTGTAGTGCAATATACTATTACGAACTTCATCAATAGGGACACCTACAGCAACGACTAGATGGACTCAAAAAATCTACAGGAGTTGAAGATGAATATATTCAAACTGTCAGAAAATGGCACAGACAAATGACAACTCAAGAAATTGCATTAGAAATAAACAACAGTAGAAAAGATCTTGTCAATGTGACAATATTGAAAAGATAATTATTAGAAGATAGACTACGCTAGTGTGTAGCAATTAAAAAAGCTCTATTACCATTCCAAAACAAAGTGAAACTTCGTTAGCATTCACAGCGAAGGCTTTATTTAACAAGATATCGAGAGAATCGGACATCTGACTGAAAAAGTGTTGTGAACTGACGAATCGAAATTTATAGTTTCCTGAAAAAAAAACATTATTAATTCAGTGTATTATGTTAACAGTGAAATATGAAGAATGTTCTGTGTTTACTTAGGGATGTTTTGGAGCAAAGTGGATGGTTTAGTGAAAGAATTCCGCCAGGAAAGAAATTTGTAGATGATAAGTTAATCTTTATGCAGGATAACAATTTTAAACACCGCAGAAGTTTGTGAAAATTATTTAAATAGATTGAAAAGTAAAAGTGAAGTGTCCAATATCAAACAAATGATAGTAGACATGTTTACGAAATGCCTGGAACAAGATTCAGGAAGAAACATTGGGAAAGTTTGTTGTTAGATTAGTTCGAATTGTTAACTCCGTTACTGTTCAGCGATGTGGGTGTGTAAACGAAAGGTTTTAAACATTTCTTCGAATCATTCATTTTCTTTTTTTAGGAAACTGGCCGTCTTCAATTAACAGAAACACTCTGTATACATTGGGTTGATATATAAATATATAAATATTTAATTTTAATTTAATATATAAATATCAGTATCAGTCAATAAACATAAAATACTCGTTTTACTTAATTAATCAAAATCTTTTATTAAACAAATGTACCTTTGTATATGTAGGTTTTCTAAAATTTATGTCGGTTAATTAATATTGACCGATCTGATCCGATTTCAATGAATTTTTGTTGATTAAAAAAATTAAAAAAGTGAAGTTAGTAAAATGTTTGGAAGATCACTTTCCACACAGTAATAAATAAACTGGTTAAGGGGATACTTGAATTTGTAGGAATTTTTAGGAGTAATCAGTAGGATGTAATGATGAGTAAGCATTCAAAAATTGGGGACTTGGGTTTCATTCAATTTAAGATATGATCGCAACAACCCGTAATGCAGTTGTACAAAAAAAGGCACAGAAAAGTAGCGAAACCATATGTTTAGGTACCTTAAGATTAGTATTACTTCCACTTTGATAAACGATTTTCTGTTTTTATAGAACAAAATGAGACATGTGCCACAATCGGAACTGGAAAGAGAGACCATAAGAATGCTTGGCAGTGAGAATAGGCCCAACTGCAATGAGACAACACTAAAATTCGCTTGCCGTTCCTGTGGAATCAACAAAGTGTTGTTGCGGCTCCCTGATATTTTTTGTGCTGAGAAGCAATTTTTCGTTAAAGTGTTGAACGCTTATCGGCAAAAGATAAAGACCAGCGATTGCATGAACATCCTTGATTTCACTGAAGTCAAGGACGCCGTTTGCGAGAAATGTACGTCCTCAGAGTTAGCTGATATGTTGTCGAAAAAGCTGAAAGCAGAGGAACAAGAAGGAATCAAAAAGCCCATGACCGAATTGTCCAGCTTGGATGCCATGTTGAAACGGTTGCCAATGGACGTGATCATTAGCCACACAGTGGCGAATGATGAGCTGATCCCGTCTCGCCTTGTGTTGGACATAGCTCTGCAGAACAACAGCCCCAGCGACATAGCGCAAGCTTTGGAATCTCAGTCACCTGTCGTAATTAAAAATGTTTTCGACAAATTGTGGTCCGACCAGTTTGCTGTGACGCACATTGGCGAGAGTAACGGCTCTGACGAGGGACTGCTAAAAATTTTCAAAGCCGTTTGTTCGAAACTGAGCAAGAAAGATCTGCTGGAAGCATTTTATGAATGTATGAAGGACAAGGTAACTGTAAACGATGAGAGAAACTAAAGATTATGTGTTATGTCAGATCGCTTTGTGGTCTACATGTGTTTTCGATGTTCATTACCAATATTGACTATAAACATGTTCAGTTTCTTTTTCTCGATAATATCCACATTACTGGCATATATTATATATTCTTGCAGTTATTGAACTATATTTCACGGATAGCTCTTTATAAAAATGGTATTGCATCGTAGCTTAGAATTTCATTACAGAATTTAATTAGAATACTGTGTGCTTTAAGAGAAACAGAAACAGTTCTTTCTTTTTTTATTATAATAATTTCACGTTTTCACGCGCAAGTTGAACGTACATTAAACATTATCAAGAATAATTGAAATGAGAGTATATTAACCAGAACAATTGTTATATTTACTTTTTTATAAATGTTTATTACTAAAGGAAGCATCACGTTTCATTAAAAAACTATAGTGTATCAGCATCTTCATTTTGCCATTAATTTTTTCAGATTTTTTTTCCAAATTTAATATAAAATAAACTCGAAATATTGTTTAAAGTAACTTTGTTATTAATATTGTGTAACATGAATTTAAAAGATCCAGCAGAGTTGTAACGAAACGGTCAACATTCTGAAAGTATTAATAAATTTTACAGACATGTTACTTCTGTTTCTTTTGAAAAAAGGATTAGTCATGTTAAGTGTTAATTAAGTTACTGTAGAAGTTTTTTCCTTTTCTAGTAAAAATTCCAAAGATTTCACTAAATTAAAAATTAATGAATTGAGAGACCATTAAATGATATCACGTACTACGTTTTTACTTGTAATCCATTGATTGGCATGTAGTACTTAAATTTTTCTATCCAATTGGTTTTCATAATATTTAAGAGTAGACTATTGTATATAATACACAGCTATACTATATATAATAATACTTGATGGAAAATACTAATAATTAGCTTGTTCTGTATTAGTTATATTATTAATCAAGTATGGCAGATACTATACATGATACAGGAACGGTGTAAATGCTAATTATTGATTTTCTCGATTTTTTCTTTTTAATTTATGTTTTTGTGTTTATGGAATCTGAACTTTAGTATGAACCGTGTAATATCCAAAATTAAGTTAAGAAATCATTTTCAAAGTCATTTTCCGCGCAATTTTCGTATATTGATTATTTCGCAGAAACTGGTATCCCATTTGACACATAATAAATCTGAAGTGCCGAGAAATTTTACATTGCGTAGAATAAAAATATTTCATATATTTTTCATGATATGCTTGTAACTTGATGTTGAAATTTCTACAGAATTAAGATAAATAAAATAATATGACACATATGTTTCAAATAACGAATCGAATAATTATTGAAAAAAAAAAACTTATGTTTTCTTCTTTTTTAAGTTACATAATATACATATGAAACTTATACTTTTAGCCCTGTAACATATAAACAGATTTTATATAATTGAATCCATAGAAAATCGTATGAATTACATCTACGTTTTAAGCAATAGAGATAACGCCAAAATTTCATTATATCGTATTTTAGACAAAAATGTTTTCGAAAAAGTGTAGTACTTCGTTAGAATTTTGCTTGTCAATCATTTTTATCAGTATTGAGATCTTTCGTATATGAGTTTTTTTTATACCTGAACATTTTATTTACCTTATTTTAACATTATGCATATAATAAGCTTTCGGTAATAATCCGTAAATATAGAGTGATTAGATTCCCGTATTGAAATATTGCACGATCTAGAAGTAATTTGTACATAATACGTGTAACAACATTTCATAAATTGTAATATCATTAAACAACCACTTGTTAATATTGGATTACTTCATAAAAACACATCAGTTTACGTTCAATTGACGGGAATGCTGAACTCCAATTAACAGAAATACGGGTTATTATGATGTTGTTTGTAACATTAATAGGACACGTACTACATAATTAAATGCTTGGAATAATGTAATACATACTTTCAGTTTTCAATAATTGTCACCTGTTGGATCAGTGACGTGATAATTATTTCATATTGATCTATCGCAAGTGAATCATTTTATTGCATTTTATTACAAACAAATAAAATCTTTTAATATTAGTTCTTCCAAAGAAAGTTTGCCAGATTTTTAATTAGTTTTGATACAATATCTATTAGAAGTTATAACCTCTTAAGTAATGAAATAAGTGTCATTCATTCGGGAGATCTAATCTCGATCAAAAAATACTGTTAAAGTTCGCTATAAACAACTCTGAAAATAGATATAACGGAAATAACTTTTTTCATAATTGTATCTACGATTATCCAACATTTTTTTAGATATTTATAATTGAGCAATTGAAAGAGTAAAAACATGAACATAGTGTTCAAAAATTTACGAAAATATATTATTTCTTTATTTAAGTTACTCTAATTTTGTTCATTTTATGTATTCAAAAATATCTTATTATTCACACGATTAAAATAAACGAGTATAAATTCATACATCGCAATCGTATTGATGATAGTCAATTTTTTTAAGTATATCAATCTATTACATTCATTAAATTTCTATAATTACATCATCTCTTTTCCTGAAGCTAAAAAATCCAACATGGTGCAACACCTAAATGCCATATTTGTTTCCTACTTAGTCCGGTGATCTTGGAAGTACATTTAGACCTGTTTATTCCACTATATGCTAATATTATTCTTAAAATCTCAATATATTGTGGAAAATAATTCATTATTACACATTATTAATCTCTTGGCTACGGCACGCCACTATACTGGCTAACGCGGAATATTTTTCTAGACGGTAACTACTATAGTGGCTTTCATGTATGCTATCTTTTTGCATGATACGCCATTATAGTAGCTTACTTCTTTCTCCGACATCGATAGTTGTACATATTGTTATCTATTTTAACATAATTGCATAGTAGATTTCGTTGGAACAACATTCTTTTTTTTTCATAATTGAGAAGGCTGCGTTCGTCTAATTCAGGAAAAAAAGATAATTGTAGCATTTGTGCTGACATCTTCCAATAATTGAAAAACAAAGGATTAAAAGAAAACTGTTATCTATATTCATATTCGGAGCTTCTTATGAGAAACTTTGACACTATTTTCTTGATCAATACTGGATGTTTTAAACAAATGACATTATTTCATGTACCAGAGACTTATAACTTTCAACCGTTTTCTTATTAAAATTAATTTAATACATGAGAAACTTCTGTTAGCATTTTACACGAATTAAAATAAACAATTTTGTTAACGTTTTGTTTTTGTAAGTAAGACAGTTAATTCTTTAAAACAAAAATATTGATTCTACTTTGATTGAAAATGGAAATCAAAGTTTAGATTTTTTCCAGCATAAAATTTTGTTTCTGTCAAGTCGAGACAGATGGTTTCATCGATATTTCGAAGTATGTAAATTCTCACTCAAAATTGCACGATACAGTAATTGAAAATCTGTTTATAACGGGGCATCCTTGTACACCTCAGAAATAATTTGAATAATCGATAATAATTACGTCGTGACATATTATCGCGCTTTAATCGTATGTATGAACAGGTTTAGCAAAAGTAACTCTATCGGCATCATTCAAATTCCTTTATTTTATACATAGAAAAATAATTGCAACTCACAACAAATTGTAAAAATATCCATGGTGTGATATATAATAGAATATAAATATTTTATATAAACTGATGAAATGTAATAAATAACTTTTGTAATTATAATGTGTAATTTTTAATAAGTTCAATTTCAGTCATTTTAGTACATAAACATTTTAGAGGAGGGTGGTGGTAAATAGATCCTTAAAATAAGATCTGATTACGTTTGAGACATTTTTATGATATACGGAGTGACTTGTAATTGATAGTCCAACTGGAAGGACGGTGAATCTTCATGGAAAGATAAGTAACGAAATATAAAATTACAGTATTATCGTTTATTTATTCATTATCATTATCAACTATTTATTTTAAGTTAAGGATCCACTGGATCCTGACTTCAACACAGTAGCACACTATGCCAAAGTATTTCTTCTTAGAAGTTTGCCTATAGGATCTTAGGAAAGGGGTCTCCAACTTCTATACGCATGCGTACTTGGTGTTGTGAAACTTCGAAGCTATATTCATTGAACACAACTTCCGTGCGCATGCGCGTTTCACACTGCAATTCCCAACTTCGTCAAACAATTTCTGCACACATGCACAGTCGATATATCACTTATTTCCGTAGCTAATTTTATAAAATAAAACTTTCTTACCCATTCTTATGGTATTGACCTTAAACACATTTAACTATTATGTTATAAATTTCACGAAAACGAAGGATTCGTAAATGAAGTATATTGAGACCTCGTGAAGTATAAATTATATGTATTTAAAATTGGATGCAAGCACTTGTACTTCTAAATGAATGAAAATTTATATATTTCATAAATTCAACCCTTTGCACTCGAGAGGTGACTCTCACTCACCACTTGATTTCGTACAGTACAACTGTAAAACTTGATGTTTAATATTATACCTCGTATAATGCATTAATTAGAGAAATACTGAAATAAAATAGCTTCGTTGCTTAATGTACGTGTGATTTCTCTTCGAGTTAGTTTCACAAAATGTCGTCTTTATCTCATCAGAAAATGTGAAAATATTTTTAGTGAAAAACGTCCGAGTGCAAAGGGTTAAAAATATATATTATAACAGTGAGAAAAATGATTGAAAATTTCGCGATTAATGACTATGTAATGTCCACGTTAATATTAGCAGGTAAATCGTAAAACGTTCGTTCAAAATATGTGATGAAAGAAAAATGAAAAGCTATTGAGATATAATGTTTTATGGTACAATGTATATAAACAACTTCACCTCAGAATGTAATTCTTAAAGTAAAAATATTTATGCTTGTAAATTGATGAAAACTATTTCATTGAATGTATGAGCCTTATGAACTTGTTTCCACTAACAATAAGTTATATTAAACGCCTATAGTACAAATAAAGTATAGAGGATACTCTATTCCTACTAACATTCATGGGTCATCGGTAATGTCGGATGTGACACTAAAATGACATTGAAATTTGAAAAATTCATTCACCTGTTGAACAAAATCTTATTAATCTATCGAGTGATTTCTTAATCACGAACGGAAAGTGAAATAGGTAATGCATTGAAGTGAATTAGTTCGCAATGGGTGTAGTTACAATTTAGTTTACGTTTATATGAATATTTTAATACAATTTAATGGAAGAATCTGTAGGTAAATAAATAAGAAGATTAAACATCAACTGAAGATAAAGATGAATATGAATAATGAGTATATTTGTTATCTTCAGTCAGTAAATTAAATGTGATGTTTAAACGTATTTTAAATCTGTCGATTGCATTTCCGGTACGTCCTGTAAATCGTCTGTTTCTGTAATACGCTCTAGAAGGAATTCTATTTATGTGACTGTATTACCGATACCGCTGAAAATGACCTATTACTCAAGCGCACCCTAGTGACATTAAACGGTTAGCTACCGAACTACGTGAAACTATAACAGGTACGGTTTAAAAACCGTAAGCGACAAATGGGAATAATGATTATTCTATATATAAGTAAAAATTATTTTCACAGTCTCGTCAACTCCAAATGGTACAATATTACCGTATGACAACTGTTAACTTTATTATACTGCTACATTTGTACACTTTATTGTATTGCCCTTAGAACATTAGGGGTTCATTCATATATGTAGATCATTAGCGTTTCCAAAACGCATTCTTATAATTGCGACAGTCAAAATTAACATAAACCTCTATCAAGTAATATTTATGAAATTTAATATCCGTTAAGTTGAAGGATTTCGTAAAACCATAAACCTATAATTATAGGGTTAATCTAATTAAGACGTTGATTGCTACGGTGGTCATCGATGACCCGAGCTTACAAATTACTTGAAAGCAACTATAATAAGGAAATTGATGTTGAATAAAAATATTTAGTAACATAAGCAGCTAGATGATAGTGTAATATGAGTACACTGATACCAAATCATTAATAATTAGTTCTAATACCATTTGCCTTTGTTTTGGGAGAAGAAGTATCACTATATAAAATGTTTGAAATTCTTGTGGCAGTCAACGTGTTAATAGTCATGACTAAACAACGATATGAACGCTTTAAGGAGCTATACCCATCGGAATGGATTAGAAATTGATCGTCCAAACTTATTTTAATTTCATCACTTATTTATCTGTATATGTAAATCTATGTAAACTACTGTAACTACATTGTTTAAAAATTTCATTAAAGAACCTATGAAATTAACATAGTCGTACATTTTTCTACTGGGGACCTCAATACTGAAAATTATAAAGCACTAATTGAAGCTTAACAGTATGATGAAGATGTAGGACTAAATAAACAATGAGTAAGTGATCACTTAGAGTATAAGAAAAAATCCAGCTCCTCAAGGAAAACAGAATTCAATAGGAGGAATATCTTGGATGAAAAAGAGTTTTCAATGAAAAGTGAATGAATAAATGCTTTTTTTCGAGATGAATCATTACGTACTAGGTTTAACCCTTTGCACTCGAAAGTTTTGTAGTATATAGTCGTATTTCACATTTCCCGATGAGACATAGATAACATTCTTTGAAATTAAATAATGAGAAAACACACCTGAATTAATAAGAAAGTTATTTTGTTTCAACATTTCACGTATTCATTATACAAAATTTAATATTGGGTTAATTTGTCAAGAAGTCGTAGCAGTTTCGAAAACTGGTAAAGATAAAACAGCAGAACTGAAACAAAATCTATCATCTCAGTAATGTATATTTTCGAAAAGGTTACAACTCTCACGGACTTTTATAAAAACTACTTCTATTAAAACCGATATTCGATATTATACATGTCCTCGTTAGAAATTTCTAGCATCGAAATTTATTTTTAGACCTATCCTCCCATTCGGTTTGGCTTAAAAATATGACGTATCATTTTCGCATTTTATTTGTGCCATTACTCTTATTGGATCGAACTCAAAGATACGCTTTCAATTATGTTTGAAATTATATATTCCCGAAGAAACTAGTATCAAAATACGATGCCTGCTCTTCCGTCATCAGGGATGTGCTTATAGGTTGTGTAATCGATACACGAAATTCAAGGCGCTTCTTGGAAATGGTCAAAAATAGTTTCTGTGCATTTTAGTATAATGTATTTTAAGTTCTATCATTTCAACAGACAAAGGAGTAATTTAATATTTGCATTGTTCTAAATAAAAACGTAATATTCAGTTTTTCAACTGGTGGTTAAGAAATTTCTATCATCCATTATACATTTTATTTAAATAATAAAAATTATTTCAGTGGTTCTCCTTTGTAAAATTAATACAGAGTTAATTGGAAAATATAATTATGTCATCTATGATCTTGAATAATATTATGACTCTGAGGGAACGTTCTTTTTCAGTGTTTTTGCCTCTCTGAAGTGATTTCTTTTTCTTTAGAAACCTTTTGCATCATCGGAAACTAACGAAACAAAGATATTTCAGATTTTAATCTTATTAGATCTTATGTATATTTATTAATAATTTGTACATAAATAATATAGTATTAGGTAACATACTGGTAACTTGATACGGATGAAATTGTAAGAATTATTAATATAGTTTACTTTTGTTAAATTCTTCTGCTTTACTTCAAAAGACTTCTTATTACTCCATTGTATCTTTAAATGGCTTCTCAATTTTCTTCCCTTATAAAGTTCTTTTACATCGAACGAATGGTTTCATTTTCATCGATGATCTATTAGGAGTACACTTTATTGAACGAAATGTTTGAACGTTCTACGTCAATGAACTTTTTCCTTTAATAAAGATGTTTTTCTTTGAAACAAATAATATCTATCTTCAAACTATATAACATGTACAAAGGATACCTGTTTTTTCGTTTTCACTTAGTTTTGGTTTAGCCAGCGAACAGTTGAGAACACTTTTTCTTATTTCTTATAAAAAAGAACCTCAAAACTTTGACGTCAACCCAATAGAAAGAGAATTTTTTAAGTATTTACAAATGATTACGAGGGTTGATGACTAAGCAACTTCTCCACACCTTTAAGATAGTAATTCACTACCTTATAAAGTAGTCATTTATAATTAGTAGTTATTATACGATAAAAACGATGCAACATCGTTAACGATAAGTTTCAAGTTAATTGCGTCAGACGTTTATGTCTTTTCCTACTTTAACCATAAAACGTTGCATGAAAAGTGTGTTTATTTATGTGCATGGACAAAATACTCCGAGTCGTCAGTTAGTCATTAAGTGGTGCAAAGCATTTGAAAGCGGGCAGGCGGTGGTTATTGACGAGTACCGGTACGGAAGCAACCTTAACGAGGTGTAGGAAAGTCAGACGAGAATTTTTGTCGTTGCGATACGTGAACTGATTTCATCCTACTGTGACAACGATTTGCAAGCATTCGATAACTACGTAGAAAAATAATAAGTGGATATAAGAACATGCAGAGAATAAAAAATATTTATATTAATCATTCTTTTTTTCGGGGAAGCGTACAAACTGTCAAACCACAGCGTAGAAACAGTCGAAGATAATATCTGAAATTTTAAAATAAAATTTATTTTCATTTATCATAATAATAACTGTCTGTTACTTATATTTGAGAGATTTTCTTAAAAAAATTTTAAAAAGATCAGGCAACAAACGCTTATTATTACAACGAATAAAAATTAATTCGTTTTGAAAATTTCATATATTATCTTTGACTGTTTCTACGTTATGGTTTGACGGGTTTATAACAAACAATTTATTCTTTAGAAATTATTCCTTTGCAAAATGTGAAAATTAGTAAGCACAGTTGCACCGGGCAACAGACAGTTTATTTCTTAGAGATTATTCTTTTGTTAAAATTGATGAATTGGAAACTTAAACTTCAAAGAAGTTTTATGAATAGATGTAACATCTTGTTAGAATCATTTGCAAAACTTAAGCACGCTTCTTTTTTCGTTATCTTTTCAACTCTTTGCACACGAGAGGCGACTCTCAGTCACCATTTGATTTGATACAACAAAATTACAAAGTGTTATATATAATATTAAGTTTTGTATAATGCATCAATATGTAACATACTGAAATAAAATGGCGTTGTTCCTTAATTTACATATGTTTTCTCATTAGTTCGTTTCAAATAGCGTCGTCTACGTCTCATCGGAAAGTGTCGAATGTTTCCAGTGAAAAGCTTCCGACTGTAAAGGCTTAATAATCGCAAAAAGAAGAAATCAGGAATAACTCATTTTGACTCGCTCGGTAGTTTTAGTGTCAATTGAGTACAAACTAAAAAGCCAAGCTCCTTTATAATACTCTCTTCCTTATATCTTAAACATCCAACAAAATTTGGTTCGTTCACCAAGAAAATTAATGTATGAGTTTCTATAAAATGTCACTCGAATTTGACTGCCACGTTATTCAAAGTGTTAAAGAGTAGTACTCCCAAAGACGTAAAACGGTAGCGACAAACCGGGAATAGAATCCGGGAAGACGTGAATTCACGTCATCGGTCGCAAACGTGTTAAAAGTACCAATAACATGTGGCTCCGCGAGAGAAAATGAGAAACGTAGCTCTCGGTTCCTCCACTGACACGCAATAATCCGCGGTATATTAACCGAGTCGCGGTTTAAAATCGCATCCCTTTTTTTCTACCTCGATGGCCCGGCTGGGGTTCGTCTTCTTTTTTCCTTGCGATGTATCCGCGGAGGACGAGATCCACGGTATCGCGTGTATGCATATTGCATAGTTCGCTAACAGGACTGTCAGTGATGGTGTGAATAGGGTACCATTCGGTGTAGGTGTGCTATGGGGGTTGAGACGCCTGCGCGGGGTGAAATGGATCCCTATATAAGGAAGCGGGCACGTTCTAAAATGGTATTCGGATTTGTCGAACGACGCCGAAAGGATATCGCTGAGTTGTCGCCGACATGAGCCTGACCAGAAGCTACCTCGTGACCCTTCTACTTTACGTCTCAATTGTCAACCAGTTACATCTGCCCCTCGTAAGTTTGCTACATTTCACATAAGTTTCACTTTCCAATTTCAACCGCTTCGACCTTTGTCCCGAAGATTATACGAACTTTACAGTTGTATTTTTATAGATCCTCGAATAAGTCTGATTGTTAGTTACTATTGTTCTTCAAGACTAACGGAAATTTTTTATTATTTTACGTTTGACAGTTTTTGGCGAGATTTTTTGTCACGCACGGTGTAACAGGTTTTCCTTTCGTGCAGGTTTGAGGAGGATCATCGTGTTTGTTTATGCAGTGGTTTTTGATTTTAAGTTTTGTTGAATATGTTTGAGTTTGGGAAGTATATTTTAAAATACAATTAGGACTTATAGTTATAAATGTTTGGGAACTGATCCTTTAAAACAACCCTTTTTCTATAGCTTATTGTACAAGTTAAATAATTTATGAAATTTATCTGAAAATATGTAGTTCATAAATATGGAACATATTAAACGTTAGAATTATAAATAAGTAAACTGGTATTTAGAAACCAAACTGTTATATAAATTTCATTATTGATAAAGTAGTGGAAGCTATTCATGATTTAATTTGTGCGTATCAGTTAAAAATCTACTTTATTCCTTGAAAACATTAATAATTAGAATACACAATAAATTATTCCGAGAATGCTGAAATCATTTATTAATTACGATCATTTGATGGTCGTACTTAACTTTAATCTACTAATATTAATATCAATTTGCTTTCACATATTTGCAAGTAAGTTTTCGTATCGAGAAGTGTTAGTGTTCTCGATAATTTGAAAGAGATGTAAAGCGCAAAATTTCTAATGAAAAGGTTTGTAGACGTCTTTTATACGTTTGACCATTAAACCCATAAGAACTTCTTTGATTTTCGAACCAAAGGGAATCACTTGATAAAGCGGATTGGAGCTTGATAGGAAAAATAAATCGAACCGAACATTCCGCTTATAATTAAATCTTGTGGTTAGAAATAAAGAGTTTTACTTTGTTTTATTTGTTTTAGACCATTCCTTATTTTTCAGTATCATAGAAATGGATATAAATTAGAAAACGTTTACTTGATCACATAAGTACATCGATGTAATTTATTATAAATATGGAAGTAGTACTGAACTGAATTTACAATTAAACAATTGATACGTAACGAATTATAAGAAATTATTGAAACGAGTTTGTGTAGTTATCGATCTTTCAAAAATCTTTTCACTGAGTTTCATTTCAAGAAATAAATTATATTTAGAAATTATTCATAGTAATCTTTTTAAACTGTTAATAAAATTTTGAATACAAAATATTAACAATTACCATTGCCAAGTATAATTAATTATGAAATTTTCTTATACAATTATGACCAGACTGATTCAAGTGCACCTGATTTGACTGATTAAGAAATTATTTAGATTACTCATACGGTGCCTTTGTGACAATTTTGCATATGCCATTAAAGAAAATGGTCACTAACTTGGATTAAAAGTTTTTGCGTTTTTCTTTTCTTACATATAAACTTACTTTTTAAATTAAGATTAAATTATTCAATCGACAATGTAATTCTTCCGAGTTCCTCGTTAATTGTTCGTAGACATTTGTAATTTGCTTAGAAAAAGTTCTCGGAAGACGTTACTGACATCTTGTTAGACACTAAATCTTTTTGTGTTCAAACGAGTTTGAACACGTCGCATGCTCGATAATTCCCCAATTTTATTGTGAAACTTTTTCTGTGCATATAACAGATGGCACATAAACTCGACGGTCTTCTTAATCTGAAACAATTCCTCCGCGATTACTTAAGTATTGATTTTTCTTCGGGCAATCGTTTATTTTATTAATCATTGACAATCATAAACTTTTTTTGGTATGAAGCTTTCTATAAGGATTTGTTCAATTACTTTTTTCAGATACATTACCATTGAAGAATTTCAGATCACTTTTAATAGAAAGCAGTCTCTTCTAGAATTGAAACAATAATATAGATTACTATTTTTTTCTTTTGATAGATTCAGTAGAAATTTCTTTTTATGACATTGTCTTGTACGTTTCCCGTTTCAGTAAATAAATTTGTTAAATTTTTATCTAATTTATTCATTTTATTTAAGAATTATACATTTTTAACTAAATTATTGCAGTTTATAATACTTCTTTTTCTTATTAGGTAATTAGACGTTAGTAATAACATTTTTAAACATTTTCATTGAAATGTTCACATTTCTCTCTGAATAATTGAGTGATTTTAAACTTTTGAGCTATATATGTATAGCTCAAAATAGAAATACAACAGAGAATGAAAGAGATTTAAAAGTGATCCATATTAAAAATAGTTGATTAAAATTAGTCAAGGCTGTTGATTTCTGATTGAGTCACATTCCAATTATAAATCTATGTGATTAAATTTAAATCTTGTATAATAATTGCAGAGATAAAACTTTAATTTTAGAGGAATTTTAAAGAAAAAACTAGAGAAAATTGTCAAATACTATTTCCAGCTTTAACAAAGTGAGAAATATGAAGCATAAAGGTATCGAATTAATATGGAATGTTCGTACTTGCGCTAAATTAAAATAGGTGATTCAAAGATAATGATATATATACTACCTCTTTGGTATTAAATTTCACGCTCGTATCAGCATAATTGAATGAAAGAAATTTCAAATAAACATATGTTTTGGATTATTGTTGATTAGAAATTCTTACCAAAAATATATCAGTGCATACTATTTGATGCAATTATTTTTTATTACGCTGAATTTTCGTAATTATGTTTAGAGATCTCATTTCTGCTTGGAATTTCAAGTATCCATGTTTGAAATTTCGTACAACTTTATTTTTATTAAATGAATTCTTTCAATGTTTACAAATTAATAGTTGCAGTCTATTGTTTACAAATTATTACAAATATTAAACAGTAAGAAAATATCTTTATACTTTACAGTTCTGTAGTATTTTAACTATTGAATATTTTTTTCGAATAAGTTTTCAAGAAATAGCAAACATCTTGTTGTTGGATTAAATAGATGCAGAATAGAAAAATTTTAATTGTTCATAACTTGACGATTTTAATGTGCAATAATTTTTGATAAACGCTAAAAGTAATATTGCAGTTTGTAAACAGATAATTTTACACGTGTTTTTATTAACTTTTCCACTACGATTTCATAAATATTTATGTTTTCCTATTCTTTAAGACATATAGATGCACGTTGTGCAAAAAAGGGTTGCCTTCTTTAAACTGATTAAGAAACTTCTCAGTACTTAGAGTTTTATAGATTCTACACTTTTATGACAATAACATCAATATATAATGTTGAAAAATCAAGGCAAAATTGAGTGTTAACTTTGCAGAAGTTCATTCTACTTGATTGTGTTAAGAATACACAAACAGAGTATTTCGGTGAGGCCGATATGTTTTCATCGGTGGCAACATCGATTATTTTAAGTGGAACTGATCATGTAAACGTTTGTTGAATTCTCAATGGATGCGGAGACACGACTGATTAGAATTGCCACGCATAAATCCATTAGGAAAGGTATTAGTGAACGGGAAATGTTTTGATTGTTTCTTCGAATTATGTCAAACTCGAATAATTGACAAAAGTTACTATCAGCATACGTGCACTTTGACTTAGTAAACATTGATGATACTACTATTTTTCTGATACATGTCTTTATGTGTTTATTAATCCTTTACCGTACCATTTTATTCGTGCTACGTTCGCAAAATTTATTTTATTTTTAACCCGCAGCGTGTCAACATCCCTGTGAGCGACGCTAAAAATTTGTCCAGAAAGTGCCAGCGTCCCTCATAACGACTCTTTATTTTTGAAAGCGATAAACGTAATTATTAAACTCCTCAGAAGATGTATTCATCATAAATAGAATAGAAGAGTAGAATATATATGATAATAGTAAAATGGTGAACCGTCCAATCAAATAATTAATTAATTAAATATTTCAAAGAGATACGAGAATGCTGTATGGCAAACCCAATCAATATTATTTAATTCCAAATACTGTGAGGAATAACGGTATTATAAATTTTATTTATACAATGATATTAATTTTCAAAGATATACATCGTTATTACTTGATGAAAATATTAAATGTCTATGCTGTAATCAATAATATTATAGGGTATTATCCCTTTCATGTGATACACGCATTTGTTTGGCTGTAAAACAATATCAAGATACCTGTTAAATTTACGTGATAAATTATATTAGCAATGTTGATTGGGATGTGCATATTATTTATTAAAGAAATTATATAATACAATATTTTTTATAAATACGGACAACTACTTTGAAAAAATATATTAGAATAATATACATTACTTATCTGTAAATAATTCAATAATAATATATACATACAAAATCATATACCAATAACTACATATGTATATATATAAATTATTTAAATAATTATAACACATCTCTTTCTCGTATAAATATTTCTGTAAACATACTGAAACTACAAGAACTAGACTAAATTTCAGTTTTAACTAATTTCCTATCAGACTATTGCCAAGCGATCGTTGTTATGTAGCCTTGTCGATAAGCAGAGTAATGTTCGACCAGGTGTTCTTTGTTAGGGCTATGGAAGGGTAAGGGGAAGGCGTCAGGAGCGTAGATATAGATAGTGAGGGAGTAATGAATGAATAGGTTACACTGTACCTACAACTGAAATGGAGAAAAATGATAGAAATATCATAACTACAGCAAGAGGAAAGACTGTGAGAAGATGTATAATTAATAAGAAAGCATATTGAAGTTATACATTGTAAATTCTATGCTTTTCAATAAAAAGTCCAGCTGTTTAGATATCATAAATCATTCAAATATTTAATAAATTTTATTGTTCAATAAATCATTACATTATGTGCAGAGCTATTTAAACTTATACTAAACGTTTAATAAACTTGATAAATATTTGATAAATATTTATGCCTATTAATGATATTCGATAGATGTTTATGCCTGTTAATGATGTTGAATAAATATTTATGTCCATTAATGATATTTGATAAATAGTCATGTCTATTAATGTATACTTTATTTCTTTATTTTTCAAAATAGTTTCAAATATTATGCTCACATTGAAATCTATGCCTCGGTGACGTTAACAGACGTATTGACCGAGTTATAATAAGATTTCGTGAATCGATCGTATCTGTGGACGTAATTTACTTAAAATTTCGGCGACGAGTATTATCGAATATCCTACATTAATTGCAGTAACGATACGCAAAATCTCATCGTCAGTAATATTATTTTGATCCATGAATTTCATGTTTTCAAAGTAAAACTTTCACTCAGTGTAACAATGTTAAGAGTATTTTATTTTGAAAGAACACTTTGTTAAATTGAATTTGTAATTGTACACTCGATGAAACAATTGTTATCACGGAAATGTTATTGTTGCTGAACATTTAATTAGTCTTGAAGAGTGCTGGTGGATTCTCGTCCATTGAAGCTGCGCAATTGCTGGCTGCAGACGACACGTGTCGAAATTCATTTAAATTCCACCATTTACAACCGTACTCCGAATGACGGACGGTGGTCGTCAGTCTTCTATACTGTTTATCAAATCTGTTCCTTTACTCTATTGTTTATAATAATTGTATGTGTATTTTGATTTTCTGTTTAGCTAACCCCTTGCCCTGTGATTTCTTTTCTTGCTCAACACTTTCGCTACTAGCTTTGCATATTTATGACAGCTATAATCTTATATTTTATATAAACAAATTAAATTAATCCTGTAGATATTATCAATTAATATTATAAACTATAGCATCATATTTAATAACTCAATGACTCGTTTTAGTTTCATTTTTTTAATATTGCTGTTTAGAAGATTTGTTGGGTAAATAAAATATTATGATTGAAAAGATTTTTTAAGTTAAATAAAATATTATAATTGAGAAGATTATCACCGAAACAAGCGCTAGTAGCGAACGTGTTAATGGAACTACTTTATCGTTAGTAATTTAGTAGGAAAGGAACAAATTTGACGCTTATTCTTTGTCCACGTTTACTCTAAAGATTAAAGATTAATAATAGACAAGTAATATTTCATTTATATAAAAAGTAAATAAATAATACTTAGATCCGTCGAATTTGTTTCGAAAATTTACGTCACGAGTCTGACTCGATATTACAGGAAAAGGGGTTGAACTTGACTGTACATTTAAAGTGAATTGCACCATTCAATTTTCAAAGCATTGTTCTTGTTGCGGGTCAAGTTGAAACAATCTTAGTGATCACTGAATAACTGAATGTTATTTAACCTTTCGGAAATTCGCTAATTAATGAGATTTCTCGACACTTGCCAGTATTTGCTGTACCAGTATGTCGCAGTATCTTCGTTCATTTTTTTTCAGTGTTTTTATGAAAAAAATAATCTGCCTTTAATGTTTCTCCATATTCTGGGAATTATTATTTTCTTTGCAAACATTTTTTTGTGCTAAACTTATTAACTCAAGGGTTTCACTAAACTGAATGTTCAAAGTTTTCCTATTTAATATCTGGTTCTGATACTCCACTTATAACTTTCGCAAAATTGAACTGAAAACAGGAATGACCTATTTATCGTGTAATAAATAGGCTACTGACATTTCTAGAAATTTATAGAAACATGCAAAATTGGGCAGAATACACATCATACGAAAGAATATATAAAATATCCGAAGTACATATTATAGTGCTTCTAGTATTTATTACGAAAAACTTCTTTCTATTTCCCATTTTTATGATTATTACGTCATCCTATAAATACTGAAAATTTTCTAGACCTACTTGCTTTATTTGTAAAAATTAAGACAAACAAAACTTCTTTTAACTTCTAAATAATTTGTACATAATGAAGGGGAATATATTTTAGATTTAAAAAGGCTTATCTTAATTTCAAAAAATAAAAGGAGTACCTATACGAAAATTGTATTAATTATGGGAGGACCCAATATATTCTTAGAAATTTGAGTTTGCAGACAGTTTCGTGGTCCAGTAATAAGTTCTTCTGTAATATGCACGGTTATATTTCCGATGGTTGAAGGTTGTAAGTAGTAAGACATGCGGAGGTTATCAAGACGAATTCAAATTTAATCTGTGATGAAGACATTCTTTGTATCATCGCCGCGGCTTTATCGGCAATCAGTAATTTCCGTTTCGTGCGAGAGTAAATGAGAACATGTTGCATGAAAGTCGAATGCACACTTGGAAATGCACTTGTTTAAAGACGATGCTCCCGTCACTTCGTTCTAGATTGGACAGTGTTGAGTAAACTTGGACAATATTGGTGTTTGCCTTTCGTGCCGAGGTTAATGTGGAAATTTTGCAAAATTTTTTTCGCAGAATTTGATCCTTTCATAAATTGGAATATTATCAATTCGTTTCGGATATCTGTGTTAAGATAATTATCCAATCGTACTTAAATATTCATTAAAAAGTATAGTGTCAGTCTTTTAGTCTCGGACATCTTCATTAAAAAGTATAACGTAAATCTTCCAGTTTTTCAGAAATATACTGAAAATATTTTAAATTGAAAATTGGTACGTCCATTAATAGAATTAATTTGTTACTCGTAAGCAGTAAATGTTAAATGAACGCACAAACAGAGAACTTAAGAACAGTATAAAAAGTTTAAGAACTGCGCAATTCTCCAGAATTATCTACAGTGTTGTTTTGTTTAAAATACTAAAGTAGGTTACAAAGTGAAAATCTGCAAAGCTAAAGGTTTAAATTTCATATTACGTGCTTATACTATTTATATAATTCTGTGTTCCTAATTTTTTACAATACTGAATCTATAAAATGGTCAGAACAAGTAACAAACAAAAGAATTCTTCACTTACTGTCAATTAATTATTTATTATTTTCCTTTGACAAGAATAGGTTATTGGATTAATAAGAAAACTGAGAGTACAAAACAATCTATTGAACTTTGCTAGCTTTCTTATACCACGTTTTAAAAATAAACACATTGAAACTAAGAAAAGTCTTTAAGGAGAACACAAATGGTACATCCGTCTTACGAGAGTTAATTGACTTCAGCTTAAAGGGTCGAGTTGGAAAAATGAAGCTAATCAGTCTAGAGAGAAATCGATGTTAAGAGAAAACGTATAATTGCTTCAGCAAAAAACCTTTTGATACATCATGATATAATGTATTTGTATTGCAACGTTCAGAAATAATATTGCTATTAAAATAGATAAGAAATATATTGATATTTTATCGAATAATATAATTAATAGTGCACATAAATTTTCGTTACACTTACATAGTAACATATTTCCGTAAATAACAATTACTATCGGTAAATGTTATTGTCTTTTCTATTGTTTATACAGATTTTAACACTAATAGTACCGATGAGATAAATTAATTTTCATTTCATTTAATTCTTCTACGGATATTATAAAAGTATATTCATTACTTACTTATTTATCGTTAATAATGCACTAGTAAAAGAAAACAGTTCATGCTCTTTATGACTAAATTCAGTATAAACCATACAAATTGCTAACAAGAACAATAATGTTTCATTTGAATTTAACACAACACAATGACATTCATGTTCGTTAAACCATATTAAAAATCTTCGCTTCGAGTCTGCCACCATATTGTAAGGCAAGGTTTAATCAGTTAACTGCGTTTGACGAGTAAACACGTCCTCTTAAAACTTGAAAAAATATTATTTCTATCAACGATGAATTCTTTATTTTTTCAGATAACCATGGTAATCAGATTAACTTTGGTTTTCCATTAGAATATACCCTAGATGTATTCATCCTTCGTTCGACGAGTACGCACTTGATTTTTTCATTTTATTGCGCACAAAACTAGAGATTTCTCAAACTAAATTCTACAGTTAGCAGGTTAAAATACACAGAATTTCATTGATACCTTAATCCTACGAAACAAGAGATTGACGGGTAATACGAGGAAGAATTTTTTACAAGGCACCGTGCCAGTTTTCAATAAATCACGTTTTCCGGGAGCGTGAATATAAAATGGAAAATTGATTCCCGTCACGTACAAAAGTTGCTCATTGCCGATCTGTTTCCTCGAAACGAATGATAATGAAAGGGCACGTCCTTATCAAATTACGTGGAAGCTTATTCGTTCATTGAGCTTGCGCGGCTTTCCATTCGTAGAATTTTCACACGACCGAACATCCATTTATTACCGAATAAATATCGAGCTAGTTTAGCAGAGATCTTCCCTGGGCCATTCTGAACCGTGACTAGTTCCTTTCTTTCAACATAAGCATGGCTTCTCCCTTTAATATAAATTGACGTTTTTTTATCGTATCGATGGAATCGTGCGGTGTAACATGAATTATTTAATCTATTTGCGTCATACGGAACTATGAAAAAGAAGGCCTTTATCAGCAATTCTTTTAATTTTATTTTATTTAACCCATTTTCGCACAACATCGCGTTAGACTCTTGCCAGAGATTTCTAATATGGCTTAACTAATATGGCTAAAAATTATAAGAAAAGATTATTTTCAGTTTCTTCATACATTGATTACAGTATACGAGTGAAACTATTTATTTTCAAAATTATTTCGAATATTCGGTGCTTTTAACCCTTAGCACTCCGGGTTGTTTTGTAATCTATCAGCAACTGCGACTAATTTTTATAGTATTCCTAGCGAAAATTAGAAATGCTATAACATTTCTTCAATCTTTTATTTTCCTTAGTACAAAATTTGGATGTGTGGAAAATCTAATAGTTTTAGGGTAGTTTATATATATATATCGGTGATAGTAACCAGCAAAATTGAGTGTACATACGCTAATGATGCAAATGGATTAATAAACAATTATATAAATAAATAAATCGAACCGACAGATTGTCCGAAGAATAACACGCGATATTCAACGATGTATCGGAAAATAGAAAAACAACTTTCATTGCTGTTGTTTATGGTACTTAAATAATTATTACGTTTACGTACTGCGTATATATTTACCCAATTAAAGACGCGTGCCATAAATTTGTTCAATACATTAAATGGTAATTGTTTTAGGGTGAGTTTCTGCTTGTGTTGTACTAAAATTGGTTAAAGTATTGATTTTGTAATGCGGAGGGTGTATAGGGTGTTGGGCAACAGGTGGATGAAATTTAAAGGGTAAACCTGCTGTGGTAATGTAGGACGAAAATCAGGAGACAAAACTTAGTCTCTATCAAGACGTGAAAGCTGTGATTTATTTGTTAGTAAAAACATTTTCTGTCTAAAGATACTTCTTGAAATTTTAAGTTAATTTTAAGTTGAAATTTTTAACTGCTTTGAATTATTGAAATAAAAATAAGGAATACGTATCCTATAAATTCTTTTTTTCTTAACAACATTTTTTCTTAACATGTTATATCACTCTTAATGTTATTTCAATCTTTATAAAGAAATATGCAACTTATACATTTTAAATTTTTTCCATCTTCATTGTTTTTTATGCTGTCTCATTGGTGCTTAACTTTTTATACTTAATATTAATTTCATTATGACCAAGTTTGGCACCACGAAATAATAAAAAGTCTTTTGATCATGGAAAAATTGTAATAATAAAAGTTACTTGAAGAATATATTATTTCATATACTTTACATATATTACATTGAACTACCTATGTTAATCACGTAAAAAACATTCTATGATGATTCGATTTTGCATTTAAAAGGAATTTTTCGAAATCAAAATGTTGCATCACTTTTTCTTACTTTTCGCTTTGTGTTAATGGATTTGTCCAATAAGTGACTTATATAGAAATGTGCCCCGACATGAATGTGTTAAGCTACATTTTTAAAAAGGAGAAAAACTTCTCGGAAACTTTCAGCTGGCAGCATATGCATGGTTCGTACAAGGTTCTGGGGCATGCCGCGTTTCAAAAACTACCTTGCGATTGCACATCTTGGACAACTTTCCCACGAAGAACTCCTTTTAAGTGGTCGTGCTTAAAGCACATTTCAATAATTCGTTTCGCTTGGTTCCCTCTCAAGAAAATACACAGATTCTCAACAACGTTTGAGTGCCTCGCGAAGAGGATAAGCGTAAGAGAGAATAAAACTTATTTCACTTTTTTACACAGGAATATTTGCAAAAAGGGGGAACGTCCATTGCTAAAATATATACTTTCATTAAATATTGGAAAGTTTTGATTTAAGGTATTTAAATTTCGTGTGTTTAAAT
Organism: Nomia melanderi; assembly: GCF_051020985.1. Classification (NCBI taxonomy): domain Eukaryota; kingdom Metazoa; phylum Arthropoda; class Insecta; order Hymenoptera; family Halictidae; genus Nomia; species Nomia melanderi. The sequence continues at coordinate 7,656,288 of NC_135012.1, read as the reverse complement.
GGTGGAAAGTCTTGATTAAAAATATTTAAATCTCTTGTGTTAAATAGTGGGAAGTCTTGATTGAAAATATTTAAATTTCGTGTGTTAAATACTGGAAAGTCTTGATTTAAAATATTTTAATTTCGTGAGTTTAAGTAGTAGAAAGTTTAGCATTAAAATATTTAAATTTCGTGTGTTTGGATACTGTAATAAAGAAGTATGTGTTCAAATATATGTGACATATAACATAACAGCCTGTAACATAACAGTTGCTAATTATTTTAATTAATTTAATAATAATGTCGTAATTATAATTTAGCTTAAATTGTTATGAAACATGAAAGCATATATGTGGTCGTTTCTGACAATCTCCGCGCAGGAATTTCAATCTTGTTATCAATAAATTCCGTAAATTCACTTCATGAATTGCACACTTACATAGTGTTCATGCTTTTTCATTGAATTATTTCGTACAATACAGTTGGAGCATTCAATTTTAAACCTTATTCCTACAAAATTAAATTTGTGAAACATGAAAATAATTAGTAAATGGAAATAATTTCTTAAAAAACTTCATTTCATTTGTTTCTTTACAATAAAGTTCTTAAAACCATATCTCATTTATTATTATAAATAATCAGGAAAATTTAGTTACACTTCATAAACACTGATTCTCAATTCTACAAGTTAAGCATTTTCTTATTATTGGTTAAGTATTTATGGAAAGTTATTAAAACTGCAATATAATTATTCTTGTAAGAAGAAATTTAACAATAAGTACAAATTTACTCGGTGTCTTTAATATAGGAAAGCGTGAACGTTTCATTTGATATTCGAGTCTCTAGGAAGTCTCTAGGAAGATTCAAACTTCTGCAATCAGTCCTTTCGTGTCAGTTCTTCTGGGTTCAAGTGACTTTCCTGCTTCTGCGTACTGTATATACATATATACCACAATTAATTGTTTATTTATCTGAGCACCAGCTGTTATATTTTATGTAAAACACAAGTACGAGTCAACTATGTTTTATAAACTTATTTGATAGGCATTATTTAACCCTTTGCACTCGAAAACGTTTCATTTCGAAATTATTAATGCTCTATAAATTACTTTGCTTAATTAATGAAAGATACTAAGTGATTTATAGACGTTATTTATTAATTATCTAAGTCATTACATTTTTGAAAATATTTTATTTTATCGAGTTTCAGATCAGAAATGTTACAATTGCATAAAATCCAGTTTCATGATGTGATACATATTCCAAATAAAAAGTACCTAAATGAAAAAATATAACAAATATAGTATTAAATATACCTATTAAATATTTTTCAGTAAAAACGAATTATGCTAACAAGACAGTAACTTTGCATTGATTTTATTAGTAAACAAGTTCATGTGTGATTAAGGAAAATTCTTTTCAACAATATTTTCATTATTTTCAAAAGTTTATATTCAATCGCACGACAACGTATCAAGATTAATGCCATTAATTGTTCCCGTGCTTCCGATTATTGAAACCTCGCAACTGCTGTTGCTAATTGCTATATTTGTTGTCTGGTTTCTAAAGTGAACGTGATCGATATTCAAATTTCGTTTTATATGCTCACGATTAATGATGACCTTATTGTTATGTCCGTCAATAATTGTCACAATAATGACATACCAATAGCACGTGCAAAATGGGGTATGAAATGTAAATTTTATCCAACATACGTATTAGTACACGGTGTCACGCCTGGAAATGGACACGTGAATATCTCGTTTGCTTCGTCAACGTTGAAATTACGAAGTAAATATAAACATACAATGAAAGTAGAATTTCTGTCTCTTCCAATGAATTATTAATTATTATTAATTATGATTAAAGAGACAGAAACTGTCAATCAAATTAATAGATTGAGATTATATTTCAATGTTGTCACTGTTAATTCACATTGAAATTTGTATCAATATTTTAAGGTATCAAATTTCTATCAACTATACTATTTTGGTATATTATAAAGTATACTTTTCAAATTTTTTCGTGCCAATGAACTTCTCTTAGCTATTAATAAACGCTGTCAGTTGGAAGTACGTATCGTAAAATTAATCTTTTTCAAATGAAAGGAAAATCCGATGTTATATAGAAACACGGCTTCCAATATTTTTTCAATCGATGTTCACTGCTCTGTGCTTTCAGTCGGGTGTTGAAAAATACTTTTGAATGCGAAATCTGTAAATATAACGATTTAAACATTTTCCTGTAACCAGATCGTTTAGTTTTTGTAAAACTTTAGTACCTATAAAAAACAAGATGCACACTTTAATTCACGTTTCTGTTTATTAAAACTTTATAATGAAGTATCTGTAGATTGATTGTTACGTGATATTTTAATTGTTTTCCAGATCATTTACAGTTTGTTTCGCGGATAAAACAAATTGTAAAATGTTTTGTCGATATTAGCGTGAATGTTTGAATTAAAAGGAAGTAATACATTTTCGATACGCATTTATCAATATTTACCGAACAATATAATTTCCATCGTTACTAATGACCTCCTCCCAGCCTGATGCAATTTGTGGATTCAATTTCTATAGAATCACTCATCTTTTAAAGCTTGCGGTGACATTGTCAGGCAGAACTTTCCAGTGGACCTAATATTTTGCGAAGTCTCCTTGTAATATTTGTATTAAATAATTTGTTGGCTACGTACTACGTGACATTTCAGCCTTCCCTTTAGCTGTAAAACACACTGGCACAGTTTACATTGAAACTTGTGTGACAGTCTGTATTTTATGTCTTCATGTCTCGCTCTAGAACTCCGCGAACGTGTAAAGCGTACGCCAGTAATTTAGTTCGCGACGTTTAATACATAGGTAAGTGTTTAATCGAATCCATATCGTTTCTCAACCCACAAGACTGCGATTTAACTTCAGCTGATAGCTCAGCAGCACAGGATTCGTTAAGTAAATACTTGGATAGAAATTAGTAGAGTCGAAGAGCTCATTTCGCGTTTGGCGAATACAAGGTGCTCTGTGGTCTCGAATTTTATGAATATTTATATTATCACTGTATTAGTATTGCTTATTATTTATTCAATTTAAGTGTTATTTATCTTTTTTAATCAGTCTTACCATGAATGTATTTACAATAGATTATATTTGATTGACTGAATAAATAAATGAATATTCCAACATCGAATAAATATTATTTAGTTATTTAAATTATTACGTGGTTGCACATAACAATATCCAACACGTGTCGTAATCTGAAATACTGAACCCAAAATTTAAAGCTGAGGAAAATGTAGAATTATTCATGGAGACGTGAACGTGAAAACGGTATACATTTTTGTTTGTATAAAATTTTCCTCTCGTACTTGGGAATCAATATCTGTCATCATTTCCAACAACCCAGAACGACGGATTCGTTTGACTGATTAACGATTAACCGTTGAATACAGTAAAGCTTGTAATTTCGCAATTTTTTATTCAACGCTTTCGAAAGATTTGCGATATTTCAATATTTCAGGAGATGCAAATGTGCTTCGAATAAGGTCGTGTTTTAATTAAGTGCTGCGGAAAAAAATAAAAATGTAATCGAAAATAGAAGAACACTTTAAAAACATGGAAAATTTGAAATTGGCTATTCTTTAGGATTTTATCTTATTAATTTTTTAGGGTCGGTTCATTCATTCATTCTTTTCATCAGTTATTTCGATTAAGCAACAATTATTTAAACTTGTTGAAGAAATTACATAAAGTTGTCTCAGAGGGGCAGAGAGAATTCTCCATAAATTTATTCCTGAGTATTTGAAAATTCTCAGTTTCTTACAGATTTTTATAAATTGATTCATAATTCAGTTTGCGTATTGCTAAATCAATTTTTTGAATAATTTCTCAGAAAAACATCTGTTATCTTTTTAATAACTGCAAAATGAGGAAATCAGAAATGTGTTAGTTTGACCTGTCTGGTGGTTTCAGTGTTAAGGCGAAGCGACAAAAAGAAATAACAAACCAAACAGAACGAAAGCTTTGCTCAAGCACATCGGCTAAAATTCTCTTTCGATAATGCTCTACTTCGTAAGCAGAGCAGCCGCAGTAAGAGAAAGTATAAAGAATGTTCAAACTTTCGCATTCGATATAGAGATGACAGTAAGTAGAATCATGCTTAAAGTCTTGGTCTCCTTGACAACGAACGCGGGGTTGGAGCATCTCGATTTACGCGCGAGTAAAACTTAGACAGTATTGTCCCTGACAACCGTAAATACATAGTTACCAACTAAGCTCCGATCTTCCCACGTGAACCTGTGAATTCTCAGAAACATAGGGTATTACGATGACGCCAGGAAATAATATAGCAACGAAATTATAACGTTAACACCGGAAACACGTTGTGCTTACACTTATTGTTTAGTTAAATGAAAACTAATTACAAAACCGATAGTTTTTTCGATTTTACGTACTTTTGTGTAGTTTCGTATACTTTATGTAGCTTCGCATAGATCGTTTTACTCGGATTCACTTAGTTTTAGGTAGTTTTGCACAGTTTCAGATAGTTTTACACATTTGCGTGTAATTTCAAGCGTTTATAAGCAGTTTTACGTAGTTTTACTCAGATTTATTTAGTTTCGTGCAGTTTTGCAGAGTTTCGTGTAGCTTCATATTGATATGTATCACATAAACTATAAGAAACTATAACAATTGCGTTAGAGTGTGTGCAATTCATTTGAATAAAACATGTCGCACATTTTCGTTGCACGAGAGAAATAAAACGTGAAAATGGAACATAAAATGGAAAAGCATGCATTCGCTTTTAAATGCTGCTTTCTCTTGAAAGCGATGATTTGAAGAATAATGTAAAGGGAAAATATTATTTGATTGTTCTATTGAAATATTTTATACATTACTTATAAACTATTGAAAAATCTAAAATTGTCGTGTTATTGAAATTTCAACCTGAAACACCTGTTTTATTTGTGTAGAATGTTGTCGAGTCGTTTCGTGAACGCGTATCCGAATATAAAACACATACGGTGCCGGAAAAAAAAACATTTATCAAATTCTTTCGCCAATATTTCTCCGCGCAGCTTATAGACGAGTCGATATGTTTGTATCCTGAAAAATTGAATGCCTTCGGCAATAATGCGCGACATCTGTACAAACACAATAACAGCCAACCTTTGAATAACACTGTTAATTGGTGCTCTGTTATTCAGAGTCGTGTTCCACGAGACTTAAAAGTCACGCTTAATGACTGTGCTCCGCGTCATTGAAAACTGGGTTCTTACATACTCCAAATACACGTCAGCTGTTGTTTTCAAACAGTATAAGTCCATTTTTTCATAAATTGAGACGTTTAAGAGTTGACTTTGAATTGACTTAAAAATATGAGCAAACGTTAATTATTTTAGGCAATGTTCATAAAACCGAAAACTTGTTAAATTTTGTTATATAATAATAATTAATAAAATTGTTAAAGAAAATTAACGATTTTTTAGCTACAAATACTCTTTCAAAGAAAATAACCACTGTATTTCTCTGAATGTTCATAATAATTGTGTTGTCATTGCTATTATACTGATCAGAGACTTTTTATGCTGTTACTAATATTTATTAATATTATTATTAGTTTCAACATGATATTATTATGGAATATTTATATTTTATGTATTTAATTAATAGTTATATCATAAGTAATTGATTTTAGAATCTTTATTCGAATGCAGTGTCTACTTTTTTAGATAGAATTTCTAAGAATGAGATATAAATTTTCTTTCAACTTAAAAACATTAATTAATGAAGAATTTAATTTTATTTCATTTTATTTAATATGCAACTTCTACTTGCGGTTGTTGTCAACTCTGAAAAGGACTAACTGTCTCGATGGTTATTTTATTAAAATAACAGGGTGATGGTTGTACAATAGGAGCTCGGCATTTCTAAATAGCTTGTAATCGATTTTGCATGATTCTAGTAATTAGACCTTTCTCAAGAGATTCAAGATATTTTCTATTGACAAGGTAATTGGATTATTAGCATATAATGAATTATATTTTATCGAACAATAAAAATGTCACAGTTTTCCTGTTATTCTACAAATATTATTCATGTTTTTTAAAGAAAAATGATAAGAATTATATGTACAATGTCATTTAAAGAATTCATCATATATATTTACATCAATTACAATTTGTTTTATTATAAAATAAATGTATAATATATTCAAATTAGTCACATTTATGTTAATGAACTGTGCATATGTACATTTTATTAACGCCTTCCAGAGATATTATCGAGATTTATGTCATGATATTGTTGACTGACAGTAACGCATGAAAACGCCGGTAATTCTATGGAAAGGGGAAGAAGACACGAAAAGAATGCGGAACGCGCCGTTCAATCCGGAATAGAATAAGAAACGCGTCTCGGACGTATCTCATGCAGAAACTCGTTTCACTGAATTGGAAAACGCTTTGTCGGTTGTCGCTGTAGGTTATCGAAACAGTTCCCAATCCCAATAGTCGACTTGTTCTAAAGACATTAATAACACTGGCACTGTTTTGGCATTTTGGCGCTGTTTGTAACAGGTGTTCGTTCGCGGTGGGTGTAAATTTTTGGGGTTGCATACTATATGGTTAATTAAAAAATACTTGTCGAATATATTTATGGTTTCATAGAACAAACATTATAATCAATATCAATATCAGTCAATGATATTATAATTAATGTCAATGTCATTTCGGTATTACTATAATCGATATCACTGTGAGTCAATGATATTATAATCAATATCAATATAAATCTAAATATTATACTCAAAATAAAATTTTATTCACGAAATGAATTTCCAGATGCTCGATTTAACAAAGCAGAAATTTGTCTTTTTTCATTTGATATGTACCTTTATTCAGATAATGTTTCTCTATTGGCAAGTCCAGACACTATTGATGTGCGGCAATCACAGATACAGATCGATTTGTTTGACTATCGGTGTCCAGGACAACAGAGAGAAAACCGATCGAGAAGGGACAGTGGCTAGTCGTCGTGCACCCTGCGTCGCTGTGCAAACAGCCCCATTATTTGGCATGCAATTTTGAGTAGAATGAAATACGATGCTGAGCAATGTAACACCGTTAACGCTAACCGTACTGCGAATCAGTCACATGACTGATTTTCAAATTTGATTGAAAGTACTGCGGTTTCTTTCGTTCATTTAACTTTATATCAGTTCCTGTGTTGTTCGATTAACGTATATAATCCATATAAAAATTGGCACAACAGATTATTTTCAGTTTCTTCATACATTCATTGCGGTATTCAAGTTAAACTATTTATTTTCAAAATCAATTCGAATATTCAATGCTTTTAAGATAACAATAATGGCGAAACAAATCATTCTGACTGGTACGGTAGTTCTATTGTTAATCACTTTTCCAATTTTCATCTTTCCTTTTGTTACTATTTTCACTAAGAAAATTTTGTCATGGAACTTCTATAAGTACCTTTATTTTGTAGCCAGTTATTTGACTGGTTACGCTAAGAATAGATATACACAAAGTGCAGGTACGGTTAGTATTAATGTATTTTATGCAGAACAGCTTGTCAGATTATTTAAATGGGGAATATACTTAAAATAATCAATTTCTACGGTAAAAACGAACTTCATCCGTTAAAGAAACAAAACGTTACAATGAACTTTTTCCAAAACTGAAAGGAACGCAATGATGAATTTTTTTCCCCTTTTACAATTCTCTCGTTACATGATTGAATTTAATGAAAATAAATACCTATTTACATCTCGATGGAAGAAAAACACTGTATTATACTTATAAATATAATTTTTACCATTAACGTACTCTTATAGCGAAGAATTTTTGTCTGGTAACTTTTTAATAATAAAAGACGAGTAACAAATTGCGAGTTTAATCAAGACGAAAATCAGAAAACACGATATTTATTAATCAATAGTTTAATTAAATACCATTTTACAATATCCATTTGCATTTTGATGCGAGCGACACTTTATGATAGCAACGTAATTTTGGAGGACAAGGGCAATGTTACGTGTATTCAGGGAAAGGGGCGAGGGAAATATATTTAATGAGACACGCTCTTGATTATCATAGAGATTCGCGCACCAAGGTTATTACAGCCCAGTGTCATCTTATCTTTTGTTAATTAACTCTTGGACTGTGCGCCATTTTGTAACATTTTGGCTTAGAAAAGATATAAATATAAAGCAGAAGGTTACAGTCATACACGTAGAAAAGTTTTCACTCAATAGTTATTAAAAATTAAAATGAAGAATCAAAACAGAAATTTTTAAAGTTTACTCATATTTAGGACATCTTTAGATGGTCTCCTTTAACATTAAAACTACCAGACGCGTCAAAATGACCCACGTCTGATTTCTTCCTTTTGCAATGATTCAAAAGATGACAGATTTTTGAGAAATTATTAAAGAATTTAATCAGCAATACGCAAACTGAATTGTAAATCAATTAAAGTTTCAATAGATGCATTCTCGCAGTTTCTATAGAGAAATTTCGAGAAGACAATTTAACTCCTCGGTAGTTTTAATGTTAATATAATAATTGTATCACGTATAGGACTATGGAGTGATTCGTAGCACAATCATGGCGATCATGTTCGACTGCAGTATGGCTCTGCAATAAAATTTGTCGCACTGCAGGCTGGATGTACCACGGATTAGGATGTCGCTATACAGTAGTTTCGGAGGAGCAAAAACAATAGTTTCTTTTTTCTTTAAATATTATAGGTCAAAGGGTTAAAGTAATGCAATAATGTGTACAAGCATATATAGTCAGCAACGAAGGTGTTTGAACAGCATGGTAACAAATAAATTACCATTAAAAATATTCTATACCGTATATTGCTATTTATTGAAAAAATTTGTATTCGTATAATAGCATTTAAAAAATATTTATCATCAAATTATGAAAGATTTCTTGTACTTCACAAGGGAACCGTTTCAATCAGCACACGCTGATTTTGATGAAATTCACGTAAAACATGGTTCTCAAGAAAATATTTGACAATAAATGAAGATATATGAAACTAGAGTATATAGGAAAGAAATTATTTCTTTAAAATCTTCATCCCGAAATGAATAATTTAGATTTCTTTTATTGTAAAAAATATACTTTCAACTCTGAACTTTGACGGGTGCTTTCACCCCTTCAAAGTGGCTGTTGGCTAATAAAAGAAAATATGTATGAAATATTTTCTTGATAACTATGTTAATATAAGTTTCATCAAAATTGGCGTGTGCTGGTTGAAAAGGTTTTCTTGTAAACATACATAACGTTCGGATACTTCCGTTACTAACTGTAAATATTCTTAATGGTAACCAGCGTAACTACGGTAATTAATTTTCAACGAATCGTTCGACGCGAACCGAAAACGGAACCGTGTCGTTATGAAATGAATATCAATCATTAATCGAATTTTATGTTTTCACCGATATGAATGAACGAACTCATTTGGCTCCCACGCGAATGTTTAATTACGGCGCAGCCGTCCTTCGGTTTACCCATTACACGGCGATTAATTTCATTGCGGCGGGCATAAATTTGAACAATGACGTTTTTCCAATGATTTCTTTCAATCTTAAATCACATCGTTTATCCTGGAAATTAAATGTCCGAACGCGACCTTTGATTTTTTCGTGTTTAAGATACTTTGCTCTTTGAAAGTATGGGGACATATGGTGTTTTTAATAATTCTATGGTATATGACGCAAACTATTGTAATTAAACGATGTGCATCGTTAATGTTGGGCTTTTAAGAAATAATGTGTTGATACATTAATAAATTAATAAATTGAGAATTTTATTTATTATTAAGAATTTTTTTACTTATCATTTACTTTTATGTACTGTTAATACATTGATAGTTTTATTTATTATTAAGAATTCTTTATTTATTATTTAGTTTTATGTACTGTTAATAAATTGATAGTTTTATTTATTGTTAATAAATTAATCAATAAATAAAACTATTTATATATGGAACTATTTATTGATTATGGAATTTATAGAACTGTTTATTGACAGTAAACAGAACTATTTATTGATTACAAATAGCGGAATCAAATTTGTCGAGTTTACTTTGACATAGAATCGCAAAGGATTAAATACCTGTTGAAAGCGTGTAATTATTAGCATTAAACCCCTTGACCGCATACGAACCAACCTCAAGCACAACATTTTCAAACATGTTTCGAGCTATTCGAGTTATGTGAAACACGAAGTTCCGACAAACTCGTGACGCGTCCGACAGGATCCGGCTCAAGTGGCTTAAAGTTCAATATACAGGATACTCGGCTAGACGTGTAGCAGATATTTTAAGGAACGATTGTGCAAGCTGAAATAAACCGAGAATCGAGAGCAAATTGACGGTTGAAATCCGCCACAAGTATGTCATTGTTTTGTTCCTCAAACTGATCCACCTTGTGCATGCTGCTATTAGCAGCTGGTCATAATTTCGTGAGACTTTTAATTAGTAATAATCTTAAAAATAGCCAATGCTTCCACTTCTCTATTCGCAATATTTATTTTATTTTTCCAGGTAGTAAACATCTTAATCTATGGACTGCGAAGTTATAGCTGCTACTTTACGTTAAAATTATTAATTTCCAAGTGATTTTTACGAAAGTCCTTTTAATATACTCCTGTGAGTTTACTGTTTGAGTCATTCTTATAATTTAAAAACAATTTGTTTTATTTAAAATAGATTAGTTTCACATCTTTGTATGGTTAAATTCAAATACTAAGAAATGGAACTTTAATACTTTTTGGACTTAGAAGATCGATCGTTATGGTCAACCTTTTAATCAATTTTTAGATGCTCCATTTAATATATTGTTTCAATTGTCAAGCGTTTCTTTTATCATTGGTATTAAACATTTGGTTTAACCGCTTTTATTTTCACAAAACAATGTTTAAAGATAATTTTTATTATTTTCTCTTTTTATTTGGTTTTCCTTTCTTGTTGAAATTCGTGATTATGTATGCGTGATTTCTCGCATGACACTCACTACATATCTGACACTCGATTTTCATCGTAACATTTTTGGCGATTGTGTTCGAGTGCACTGCGGGCGAATTTCGTTCCTGTAAAATTTTCGAATTTGTACGGTTCCTATCGCAAAAATGTCGGTAGGTATTTCAATCCATATTTCAGCAACGGTAATGGCTTGAAACACTGTTTGTATACAGCTTTTCTATTGTAATTCTAATAAATCTCTCAAACACGTCAACGAAATTGATCAGTTTCGTGGTGAAAATCTCTGTATATCTAAATAACAAGTGCTCGATATTTTTCAAAGACAGAAGTTTTCAAAGATTGACGCTGTAAAATCTTGTTATGTAAATGGCAAATTTAAAAAAAATTCATTTACTTCTTACTCAGATATTTTTCATCCTGAGAAACCAATTAATTGTAAAAGAAAATTGATTCTTCCATTGAAATCTTCAAATCATCTTCAAATCATCTTCAAATCTTCAAATCATCAAATCTACAACTTAAAAGAAATACAAACTTCCCTTAAATATTTCTCATGATCAGTTCTCCTTCACTCAGAAAAATATAAATAATTGCTCGCTCAAAATTCTTTAAAAAATATTAGGAGAGAAATTTTTCATAACCATTAACTTATGGACAAACTATGAGTCACGTGGCTTTATCTATTTTTAGGGTTTAAAGAAGTTCGAAGCTTGTACAGTTCAAAGTTTGAGAAATAGTAATTAATATTATTAATAATGAACAAATTATTATAGAAATATCATTCACGAATAAAATATTCTACAATATATCCGCAGTATGAGCGTGCATTATAAAATATACATATAATCATGTTCATATTTTATATAACCATGAAGAAACATCATATGAATATTTCATAGTTGATCGTCCACGAGGTAGAAAGCGTAAAATGAGATTTTGAGGAAGCACAGTGTAAATATTTACTTTACAACGCATCACCTACTTTTTCAACTGAATCTTTCCAGATTAAGAATTTTGATGGACTTAAACTTGGTACTAAAGTACAATAATTTAACATGTTGAATGCCGCACGATTTCACAGAGGAAAATACGCCGAATGAAAAAAATATAATATTAAATCATTTGATCGAATTGCATTATTACTATTCCACGTCTATCTAGCTGAATGTCACTGTATTATGTAGCATTATTTATAATATAGAAATGTTTTCATATAATCGTCGTTTCATTGAGTGAACTATAGTAATTCGATTTGACTCCCATGGCAGTCAACGTGTTAACGGAATATGTAATCAATTATATAACTGTTTGATGTTTGAGTTACCATTAGAACTACCGTACCAGTCAAAATGACTAGTTCTGATTTTCTTGTTTCGCAATTATTGATACCTTCAAAGTATCGAATATTCGAAATGGTTTTAAAAATAATTTCACTTGAATACTATAATAAATGTTTGAAGAAACTGAAAATAATCTATTTCTACAATTTTCAGGGATTACATATCGATCGTATTAAATGCTCGGTTCTAGTATTAACCCTTTGCGGACGAACATCGATATCTCGGCGAGGTGAAATGTTCATACTTGGAAGACTAAGTTGCAATCAAATGATTGAATTACTCAAATAGCAACAGATCAGTGCGTAGTTTCCTTTTCCATTATTTAAACAATCAATGTATAATTTAACTTCATCTGCTGTAGCTTTTGTACATTTCAAAGAATCTTCGTCCGCAAGGGGTTAAAAGTCTTAAGGTTTTTCTTTCTGTTTCATTCGTTTCTTAGGATGAATTCGATTCTATCTCTTCATAATTGCAACCTTCTTCTCCCGTTGAGTATTGCAATTATTCACTGTACGCTACCAGTAAGTAATACAGTCCGCTGGAATGGGAATGTAATTAAATGATACTGTTTCATGGCGTAGGTGAGATGCCAGGATGAGGAGAGCCCTCAGTGTATACCCAAAAAGACTTTCGTGATTCAGGACGCGAAAAACCGCAATGACATGGCGCACTTAAAGGCTTTAACCGAAGGAAGCGGCGATGACACGGTGATCCGTATACCCCCCGCAATGTATTTAGAACTGTTTAAAGACCCGGTCCTGCGTGGACATCTCATCGGGCACGCGCAAAAACTGCCAGACGTATCGGGAGGCTTCTTCGACGATAGCGAAGAAATTGACGCGGAGCTTTTGGAACCGGGCTCGCAAAAAAGAAGCATCGCGATGCTAGCCAAAAACGATGATCTGCCGATCAGCATTCAGGACCGACTCAATGAAAACCAGGACGATGAAGAAAAGAGGACTGTTATCTCCAGGTGAATAACACGTTTACTTCAACCCCTTGCCCTGTGATTTATTGCTCAACTATGATCAATTCAACTACTTTGTCAGTAATCATTTATTAACCCTTCGCACTCGAAAGATTTTTCACTAGAAATAATTATCACGTATATTTTAAACTATCCATGTGCTTTGTACTACTGAAAATTCGTTTATAAATGGCATTGCACAATCGTTTTTTACGGAAAAAATCTATTTATAACTACAAAAAGAATGTTATATACAATTTATTTCATATAATTCGTCCTTTGGTATATTAGTATATTTCTTACTAACATACTCATTACTGGTAAGAATATATTATTATTTATTCAAAATATCTAATAAAATTTTCTTTCCTTTGGACAACGGTGATCTGCTGATTTCTCGATTACTTAAATAAATCGTATTTGTCGACGACTATATTACTATAACAGAATCTCGAACATTTGTATGTAGTAAGATGCTTTCTGCGTTTCGTTCCGCATTTCGGTTGTTTTGATTCCAAAGATTGAATACTCATTTATTAATACATAATTTACTGACAGATCTCTTAAAAAGTCCATCCTATATTTATATTTGAATCGTGAATACATGAACACATATAAGAATATAGAGACAAAAATAGTTTTTAAATAAACAGGTTTCCGTACGCGATAAGGATGAATATCTTTTTAACTTGTATCACGAGTAACCCGTGTTTGATAATTATTCGCAATGAACGGGGCAGAATATGCGTGGCATATCCATTAAATTCAGACGTCACTCTGGAAATCTGCTTCACAAATAGCGGTAAACCAGCTTATTTGAGACCTGAGTTTATACTCCACTCCTATATTCCCAATTCTATGACTTGTCCGGTTCATATACAAGATGTTAATGTTAACTAGAGCACCTAAATTATTCCCACTATTATTAAAAGTAAGAAAAAATACTTCGCCTCAAAACCCTACATCCTATTCAATCATTCTTCCTTGCTTTCAATATTAGCTAAAATAATTTTCCTTCTTTGGATAAAAATGATCCGCTGATTTCTCGATTACTTAATTAAATCGCATTTGTCGACGACCATATTACCATAACAGAATCTCAAGCATTCCTATGCACTAAGATGCTTTCTGCGTTTTTAACCGATTTATTAATACATAATTGATAGATCTCTTTTAAAAATTCCACCCTGCATTTATATCTGAAGCCCTGCTTACAATATGTCTTGCCGTAATTTTGCGAACCCTTTGTCTGCATAGCGGCGATTCCGAACCAAGCGGCCCGAAAATTCCCCGGGAATATTTCCTGCCTCGCTCGGTGCTGGACGCGGCAGCTCTGACAGCAGATTACCCGATGGAGAAGCGAAACGTCGGCACTCTGGCCAGAGATTTCGCGCTACCACAGGGCAGACGGAACATCGCGTCGATGGTGAGGGATCAAGAACTCCAGGGCAAAGGGAACGCCGCTGAAGATCAAGCGGTATCGTTCGCCGGTAAAAGAAACGTCGCTTCCCTGGCCAGAACGTACACGTTGCCCCAAACTGGCAAGAGGAACCTGGGATCCATCGCGAGAGATTACGGGCTTCCGTACGGCAAACGGAACCTCGGCTCCTTGGCTAGAACTGGAGACTTCCCATGGCGCGAACAGGGAAAAAGGAGCGTCTCCTCTTTGGCGAAAAATATGGCCTGGCCTATTACCCTCAAGAGAGGCATTTCGATCCCAAGCAGCGTGATCCTGAGAGCCATTTCAAACAGGAGGTCCAAGAAAGAGATCGACTTCTCCGAGGAGTATCCTATGCCGGTCATGCAGAACACTAACGGTTTCGATTACGAAGATATGATGGACACCCTCGGCGGTCAGTATCTGAACGCTGAGAAAAGGTTCATGGGTAAGTGAAACGTTTTTGTTCGTTGGTGATTAAGTTATCGGTGGTCGATGAGACGCGCGACTTAACTCGATTGGGAACCTTTGAAAGGAAGGAAGCTTCCGGTGCATTGTAACGAAGTTTTGATTAGGGCGATGGGAAAATGAGCTTTGTCGGATTTTATTTTGGTATTGATCTTAGATAAAGAGATAGATGGCTGGTGTTCTATTTAAATTTTGGCGTGGTAGTGAAAGAAATAAGAAGATATTGATAAACAATGGTATTTATTGTATTTTATGTACCTATAGGGGAAGTTCATATATATACTAATTTATTCACAATGTGCGGTGTTTCAGTTATTAAACTATAGAAGATTTGTAATTATGTTTCCGTTCAAGAACGGAATGCCATAGAGTTATTATTTTTCACTTGATTCAGATGAATATGATAAAGTCAATTTCGGCAGCTATACGAAACGGAACGTTACATTTGATATTTAGTAATTTTGTCAATATCTACCTTCGCTACTTTTTGATCTAAAGCAAATAAAAATTCGCTCCTTAAAACGGGAACACCCGTTCGCGATGAAATCCGCGAACATGTCGAATTATTAAACTCGAGTAGTCCACAGTTGAACATAAATTGAGCGCTGTCTATGAATGCCAGGAACAGGTTCTGTACCAGAGTTGCAGCTGATGGTAGAACAGTCCGGGTACCCGGAAACATTTCAAGCAAGTAAAAGACACATCGGATCTTTGGCACAAATTGGTTGGCTTCCACCTTTAGGGGCCTCTCGATTTTCGCGATCACCCCGGTATCTAGTTGGCAGGTCAGACCATTAGGTTCTCACCTGCTCTCCTTCACTTTTCTCTTCGTTTTTATATGTCTCTTTTCCACTATCCCTATATCTTCTCTCATCCACCTTTCGCCTTCTCGCGTGATGTCATCATGCTGTTGCGTCAACGCTATACGAACCATCGAAGTGTACTTGACAATCATCAGGAACGAAATTAGTCGTTTGAACGGAGACGAAATATAAGTAGAGAAGCGTGTAATCTGCTAGTAAGAGGAAGTCCTTGTCAAAGAGCAATCCTTTGACTGTTAGAGAGAGCAAAGGTACAGTTATAACAGCATCCATCGCAATACTAGTGGCAGCTGCAGCTACCATTTCATGCCATACGTTCATCAAACGTGTTTCCTCTTCAACTCCTGTTTTTTTCTATGTAGATAGTTGTGGTAGTGAATTGTCACGTTGACGTCTCGATGTTAGATTGCTGTTTTGGCTGGCGGAACATCTCTGGATCACTGGGATGCAACATAACCTAAACAATCGGAGGATTGTTTTGTGTTTTAATTTCATAGATACTTGTTAGATTATTATTAGATTATTGTTAGATCATTGTTAGATTAAGTCTCTAATGTATTATTAACTAGGTCAACTGTTAACTATGCAAGAAATCGATGTTCAGCTGTCTGTCAAGAACAAACATTCTGGGCGACGAAGAAATTTCGAATACTTGTTTCTTCAATTACATACTCAGATTTCTTATTTCTAACGAAGTTTCTGTTTTATATTTTGTATTTATAAAACGAATATTTTATGTGACTCTTATAATTCGGTTCACTTTATTTTGACACTTCTTCCAGTGAGCAAAATGTTTCAAATCAAAAATATTTTTGTTCGCACAAACTGGATTTCACTTACTAATCAAAGAACTTCGGTAACTTGAAAATTTCCATTTTTTTCAAACTTTATTATATGATCGATTTTCATATGAACCAGTTTCTCTGTTCAAGTCTCTCAAAGGATAACAGGTATTTCTTTATTGTAGGTATTGATAACTCAAGTATATATAAAAAGTTACTACAATATAAATTTAAAGTTATTTCGTACTCTATAAAACTTCTCAGTAAAATTCTTAAAAATCTGTTGTTGCTTATTCAATAATGTGTAGAAAATATTTTATATAATATTATAGACCACTACCAGCAATTAAAGTTTTATTGTAATAATTTTTTAACATCTCCTATAATTTTCCGATTGTATGTACAAGAGAATAGGAAAATATACAGTATTTCGATCTAGGGGAATTTTCACTTCAGAAATTCAAAAAAATAGCAAAGATAAAAGAAACGGAAATTTTTAGGTTACCCAAGCTCTATTGCCTCAAGTTTTTATCTTTACCTATCACTTCAGCAATTCTCAATTGACACTTTAGTACTTCAAATATTAATACTTCGTTATCTATAACTCGATGTTAGAGCTGCTACATTTATAAAACTGCTACGTGCTATAAATTACTATCTAACTATAGAATCGTGCATTAATGTCTTAACAATCTGATGTTGAACTAAATTATTGCATCTTTATAGGATAATACAATAAGATGAACCTGTAAATATGTTTCTTTGAGGAAAGAATTATTAGGAGAATGAAACTATGAATTGAAAGATCTAATTTATTGAAGTATGCAGGATTTACTACTAAACATTCGGTTACATCTTTCATGACGTGTACAGGTTCATACTGCTGACAGATCGAAAAAACCGAAGATAGATGAATTATTGTTTGTATGCGTTTGAGGCATAGCCATTTGTTTCTGCCTTTTCCAGACCATTACAATGGGAACATTGCAATTTAATATAGGTAAAATGTCAGCTAAATTTATGACAATTGACCTTACGAAACAAACGGTTCACAACTAAACGATTTATTTCCTAATCCGAAATCCGAACGTCTAAGATGTATAATCAAAAATTTCGGAAATATGATTCGCGAGTGACGCATCGTGTTTCACAAATTGTATTCTACTAACTTTTTAATGAAATATGCAGTTACGCGCAGGAAATAATAGTGTAAGTGATTAAAGTTTATTGTCTGTTGTAAAAGAAATAACCGAAAACAGAAATTTCAGTAATATTTGAGACACGCATGTGCGATTCTAAAGTTAAATAATATCTACGTTATTATTATTTAACAAAAACATTATGCCACTTGGAATGTTAAGTATTTGATTGGTCAAGAAGCCTTGTTGTGTCTTTCAACGATGTTTCCGGAAAGCTTTTGCCTCGTTAACTTTTTATTGTACCTAAATGATCAGTAGTGTCTTTAACATTTACTTAAAGTAAAGTAAATAATTTACAGATTATATTACTGAAGTTAAAATTATTATGAATACGAACTGATAAACTACAATAATTTATTTAAAAAGTCAATTTACACAAATGAATCAATTTGAACATGTGTTCGTCGGGCACTACTGGGTCGTTAAGGGTTAAATTTAGCGTTGCACATTTTGCTCGATAAATCATTTTAGAATGGATTTATTAAAAGGCTCGTTCATATGAAACAACAAGGTTTCTTCAACCAATCCAATAATTACATATTAGGTAAGTGCCGTGTGTTCAGAATAGTTTTAGGATTGAACACAGCGAGTTACAGAATCTAGGTGCCCGGAACAGGGTTTTCATCGACGAACACTTTATGTACTTTATTTCGCTTCTATAGACGTATTACTGTGTAGCAATGGACAGTTCGTTATGTCTTAATGTTTCTATATTAAAAACAATGTTGTATCCGTCACAATTAGCAAACAAACGTTTAAACTTCTGAAAATGTCATGTAGCCAGGATTACATTCTAATAGTTCACACAAATTAATTCTCTGTTTAGTATAAATACTACTTACGATTCGTGTAATACGAAATGCTAGATTATTTGAAGAAAAAGGAAACTTGACTTTTTAATTCAAATAAACATTCCAGTAATCAAATCATTTCTTTGTATATATTTTCGATTCGTAATTTCTAAACGTGTAATTCATCGTTTGACAAGAAGTCTAACAATTCGTCTTACACGACTGAACGCTGGAACTACCAGACGACTGAAAATCACCCCTTTCTAATTTCGTCTTTCGCAATTATTGACGATATGCAAATGCTACTCGAAGAAATGACTAAAAAACTTGTTTCGGTAGCATACAAATTGAGATATATAAGTCAATTGAAATCTAAATGAATGCACTCTTATAATTCTTAACACGTTGAATGCCATGGGGGTCACCGGTGACCAACCAAATCGGATTATTATAGATCGCTCAATTAAATCATGATTATTTGAAAACAATTCTATATTATAAATAATGCTATCTAATACGATGACGTCCAGCTATATGAACGTGCGATAATAACAATGCGATTCAATCAGATGATTTAACATTACACCTTCTTCCATTTTGTGTATTTTGCTCTATGAAATCGCGCGGCATTTAACGCGTTAAAGGAGAATAAGAAAAAGCCAGTTCGACTGCTCGGTAGTTCTAGTGTTAATGTGACTATTCCATATTCTTTTGCAATCTGACGCAAATCTGTGTGCTCTATTTCAGGGAGAATCCCGGAGATGAGTCGTCCACGAACAACTCCTCCGCCCCGTCAACAAGGTCTTTAAGGCCACATTTTAAAGCGGGTTCGCCCCACGTTCAAGCCTTGCACGAAGATTGTCGACACGGCTTCAAAAGGTTCTTGTTATCAACGACCGATAATTTTCTTAGAAAGAAATTCCCCAAAATGCCATAAACCGACTATCCAGCTACTCGTCGTGTGCGAAATTAATAATACCGATAAGCTTATCTCTACAATTTTTTCCAACGGGTACAGCAAAAGATGAAAGCTGAAAATTCTAAACATGCTGCTTCGAAGGACTCTACCTTCCGGCCGGCGTACAGATTTAGGATACTCTGTCTCAAGTGTATGGTCAGCGCACATCAATTTCTTGTCGCAGAAGAGACCTAGGATATGCTTTATAGGCATTTTATATGAGTTTCCGTTATATTTTTTGAAATATCGATATTGTAAAAATTTCGTTTAAAGGATACCACAGAAATTGTGTTATATTCTTCGTATAAGCTTCGCACGGTTCATTGAATGAAGTAATTTCATTCACGAAATGATCTTTTTATTATAATAGTTGAATGAAACTCTACATACCGAAATTCATTTCGTTTCGTATATGACGTATAAAATGTCACTAGTTTGTTTTATGTATTATAAATATCTTTTAATTTGGATCATTTTAATTTTAATTCTTCAGTCAATTAAAAATTTCAAGTAGCTTTCACAATTTAAGGTTTTCTTATTAGATTACATGTTGTTTCTACGGACAAATATATGGCGATTATTAAATTCCATTTTTAGTTGCAATTTTAGTAACAATTTTTAATTGAAATACTTTCGTAGTCGTATCAAATTATTTATTAGAGAGCAAGACAATTTGCTGCAGTGATACTTTGCGTCAGAGCTTGAGTTTTATACTTTGTTCTTTACATCAGAAGATTAGATATATGAGATATCTTCGATGTACTATCAATGAAAACAACTTCTATTATAAATATTATTACAAAATTGTATGTGTTTGACGACAATTGAATTACATATTAGACAATAATCAATGACAATAATATCGTGTTAGTGTTTATAATAACATTATAAAGTCAGTAATATTATCAAACGCGCCTCAAGCTCTTTTGCAAGATCATAAGTGTCTTTCTGTTAGGATGTAAAATAAGTCTAACAAGCAAAATACGTAAAGTGCTTTTAATGTTTCTTTAATCGACATCTATTCTTAAAAAACTCGGAACCCCGACTGCGCTGAAAATACAAATATATTCACCTGACAATAAATAAAATAAACAATAACATAGGATTTGATAACTTCAGATGTTTCTGTACTCGAGTTTAAGAAAACAGTCTCTACAATCGAAAAATTCGGTCGAAATGTAACTGAAAGTTTGTCTAACGAAAGATAAAACGTTCCTCGCGAACCTTTTGGATAAATATTCTAAGATATTTTCATTCGACTTACTATATCGCAATGTTTTAATGCTTCTCTACAGTAGACATTTACAATAGCTGAAAAATACAATTAAGGAAGCCGTGACGTGATCTTCGATATACATATACCAGTAGTCGGTGTAAATCTTAGTACTCAGGGCTTACAAGCTCGATAGTAATAACGCAAATTCAGCTTTTATTTGTTTATAATATATATATATTTCATTACTAATAAGTAGAAGTAATAGAATACTGTGTAATATGTGTATATTAATGTGATTTTCAATCAGGAAGATTTCGACATGGTTGTTTCCGATTGAATGATATCATCGATTTATTACTGATGCGATTCGTGCATATTGTTGGTTAATCATCTTCGATTTTATGATAATGTATTTATGTGTTTGTCTAGACAATAATGAGTAAATGAAATGACAATAAAGCGAATAATAATAATGATGACATAAAAGTGTTCCTAACTATCCTAATATCCTGGCATTGTTCTTTAAATGGTTTTTCTTATAAATTAACAAGGACAAATAAATCTTGACTGATTAATGAATTCTTATTGCTATTTCTTGGAATTTTATAATTAAACGATGAAACATCAAGACTTCGTGATATAGTAGTTGTTACAAAAAAATAAATAAAAGTCTATGATCATAATTTTAATTCTATTCTCATCTACAAAATTGGTTTTTTGGTCAGACTAATTATGAAAAATATTAACCTTACAGAGCTAGTTCATTTAAACGTTCTAAATATATGAGTGTTTAAGACTAGATTTACTAAACGAGTCAATTTGACTTATATTGAATTTTATAAATATTACTTGGTAAATGTTTAGGTCGATTTAGATTGATTCAATTACTTGATTATGGTCCCTGATAATACATTTTTAAATATTTGATTTCCTAGATCTACACAGAACGACATCAATTTTTCTGGGAACAATAGAATAAACTGTAGAATAGATGTCCGTAAATCTAGTGTTTAAGAAATTATAATAACCTATTAATTTCTTTTCGATATTGCCAATTTTAATTATCGATCCGAGCATAATTCTTAAATTTGCCACTTTTACTCGTAGAGGGCGTATCATAACGTTTGCCTTTTGCACAATCGGTATTTCAGACTATCGAACACGAAGTCTCATAAGATGTCCACATTATTACCGACGGGAATATCTCTCAGTGGTTAAGTCTTTCGTCAGTGACGGGATAAAAGCAGCGATCGTCGGAAATAAGAGAAATCAGCGACACTGACAGAAGACAGGATTCGTGGATGAAAAAACTCTTTCATTGGTCGGTATCATAGATCTCTGCTGGCACAATGGTCTACACCAAATTACTACCCTGCTTCATAGGGGGTGCCCCGAGCACTGACTTTCTAGAGTATCGATACTATAGATACCTTGGGATATGAATTTTCATGAATGAATTATTCTGTTAACCCCTTGACCTACAATGTCGTGTCAGATTCGCGATGAAAATTTTAAACTGAACTCGAAGAATCTAAGTGTTATTTATTTTCTTTAAATATAAATTAAATATTACTTTTCTATTACCAATCGTTAACATTTGGAGGAAACATAGGCATAAAACAAGCATAAAAATTATTTTTTTTTCTAATAAATTATTAATGATAGAGTAGTGGTATCGATCACAGTTAAAATAAATCATAGGGCAAGGGGTTAATCATTGCCACTATTATAATAGTCGTTATACAGAAAACATTAAACCTATTTGAATAACATGTACAGTTGTTTATTAATTTTTTTCAATTAAGTGTGCTCATAAAATGAGATAATATTGTGCATAAAAATTACTAATAATGAATATTATCTAAGGTATACTTTGATTCTAAATTGTTCGAACTTAGAATACTTTTAAATATCCATTTTTGATAACATAAGTTACAGATTAAACCTCACTGTATTTAGATGGAATTCAAGCGACATGTTTGTTGAACTAAAATTTTTTATTAACCTTTGCGACGTATTATCCCACTGACAGTTAAATAATGTGGTTGCGAATATTTCTGATACTAGAAGAATCTGACTATTCAATCTGCATGCAAGTTTATTGAATATATCTGATAATAAATATATTGATTTTGACTATTCCATTTGTTTCATTGTAAGATTTCTAATACAAATTCACACACAAAAATAATTTAAAAGACATGTATAATTATAAATACCGTTAAAAAAGCTATAAGTGTCTAAGGCTGGGGGGATTCCCTCTACAAGTATCCATGGTGTCCATATATTAAAAACGATCATATAAATGTTAAGGAATAAAATGCGCCTAAAAGTACGTACGCGTCCTGCATAGTTTTGAAATATTCTGTGTTTAGTATAGAAATTAAAATGCAACTCATTCGCATCACAAACGCGACGCATCACAGTGCACACCCACTGGAGGGTAAACAGGAAAGGTCATCTTCCAGTTTCCCTTCTTTTTGTCGTTGACATTTACACCTTGAAGTCGGCGTTCGACGCCACTTAAATCGCAGCCGCTACAATAGAGGCGGCGTGGGAGGAAAGCTTTGCTGTGACCGCATCACCATTTTTCCGTGGGCCTTGACGGTCCTACAAAAGCGCCGCCATATTGATTTACTAGCAGCAATTGTCAATGAGCCGAATTGTGGACGAGCGACGTATCCTGCTTTTCGCTGAAAGGTTTCGATAGGTTGGCCAGGAAGAGGTTTCTTTGCGGCAGCTACTTCACTCCTCCCGCCTGCGTGTGGTCCGCTATCATTGTTCGGAACAGGTTGCCAATGGGCAAAATCGCTTCCATTTGTCAAGTCCCGTGTGAAACGGAAAACAGGAAGAAATACGTTTTGGCTAATAACGCTAATCGCCAGGAAATAAATAGGAACAGGCGAATAGTTTTCCTTTTTTCTTTCAATCAAATTTTGTACGATAAGTAACTGTAGTTTAGCCAGTTAACCCTTTGCTGCACGGTGTTTTGTCAGAACAGTGGCGAAGATTTCAAACAGGGATTAACAGAAATAATTAAATCTCAATTTTCTTGAGATCAAATTAAATATTGTATTTCTATGGTCAATTGTTACGATTCAACCCTTTGCACCCGGAAGGTGACCCTTGGTCATCACTTGATTTCACGCGGTAAAACTATAAAATCTGATATTTAACTTTGAACTTTGTATAATGCCTCGATGCCTGAAATATTGGAATGAAATAGCTTTGTTCCTCAATGTAATTGTGATTTCTGTTCGAGTTAGTTTCAAAGAATATCGTCTTTGCCTCGTGAAAAAATGTTAAATATTTCTCGTGAGAAACTTCCGAGTGTAAAGGGTTAATATGTGGATTTAAGTGAATATGAGTTTCTTCTTTGTTTCTAGTAAATTATTAATGTCAAAGTGATTATTGCGGGCGCAGTTATGAGGGAAATTATAGATTAAAGGGTTAACTCTGTTTGACGAGTACATCCGCCATCTTAAAACCCAAAGAAATACTAATTTTTTCAAACATTATTTATTCATTCTTTCAAGTAAATATGTAACTCTTTCTCATTTTCCCTTAGTTTTCTATATCAATGTATATTAGGCGTGTTTGACCTACATTTGACATGTATACTCGTCGTTTGATTTTATTACACACCCCACGAGAGACTATTGAAATTAAATTCCACAGTTAACTAATACTTCATGTTGTAAATGATTAATTGCTACATCGTACATATTTTAGTTTAATGACTTTTGAGAGAAACGCAGAACTGAAAAATAACAGTTATAGATCTCGTATAAAACCAATATAATATCGGTTCTGAAGAACCGGAATCGAAACCGATATAGCTCAGAATCGATTACCAGATAACAGTTATGACTTTACTTCGGTTCTCCATAACCGTTTCAGTTCGATCCAATATATAACAGTTTCAAACAGTTATTTTCGGAACCTTTTCAATCCCTGGTCATATTATTGGTACGTTTAACCCTTTGAACTCTATAGACTCCAATATTGCATCAGGAATAATATTAGATATTTTAATGAATCTTAAAAAAACTACCCTACAATTATTAAACTTTTCACATATCCAAATTTTGCTCTAAGAAGGAAAATAAATATAGCATTTTTCATTCTCGCTAGGGATACTATAAAAATTAGTTGCAGTTGCTGATAGATTACAAAACCATCTGGAGTGCTAAGTGTTAACCCTTCGAATGCTACGGATGCATATATGAGTCCAGCAACAGTTATCGCTACAAATATCGCAGTGACAATTGTAAATGTATGAGCTGGATATACCTGTTTCATAGCATTCCTTGATTTGTCGGAACAGAGGGATTACAGTTGCAACTTAAACGCCTTGTATGAATGAACAGAGTCCAACGACCTTTATACGGTAAGCTAAGCAAAAAAGTATTAGGTACGGGAAAGAGTTCATCCGATTTTCTTGTCATCACTGACCTGACTCCGATTTCAATCAGTATTTCACTAATTCAATAAATGAAGTTGGCATTATCATCAATTTAAGTTCACGTCGTTGGTATCAACTAAAATAAACTCATTTTACAAAAACGTTCTCTATGTTCAGATTTTAATTTAAGAACCCGCACGAATTTCTTCCAGTACCGAATATTTCGTCCGAAACGTTTCAGCGGATAGTACTCAGTACTCAAACGGTTAAAGAAATACGCAAAAAGAAACGAAACAATTAGTAAACAAGGATTTGAATGCTCCAATACACCGCTGCTCATGAAGTCATCAAAAATGTCCTCTTTCCGAGGGTTGATCCGTTAGGAGGAAGGCTCGTCGGTGGCGGGTCAAACAATTAGAGTAACACTTGTTCGGGGGGTTTAGTGGAAATTAGAAATATAACCATGTCAAAATGCAAAGCGTTAAATAATAGCGTCGCGAGGTGATAGATGGGTCGCATGCCGATCGTTCTTGTTGGCAAGGCGGCTCATTAAAGCGTGTGGGCCCAAGTCTCACAGATCTGACTCGCTTTTACAGCCGCGAGCTCCGACGTGGAAAGCGCGAGTGCGAGAGAGGCCGAGCGAGGCTAGTCGCAGCTCCGCGAACAGAGGCGAGAGAGACGAGCGAAGCTTGAGCCTTCGAGAGCTTAGCCTGCAGTTAATTGCCAGCATTTAATGAGCGCTCTTTGACGTGCCGCGCGAACCGCCGCTGTAATACTCGTAATGGCCGCTGCTTTTGTAACGACTCGCCTTGTACCTATGTACCGGGTCTGTGAGCTGACCAATGTATGGTGGTACGTGTGTCTACCTACCCACGTGGCTTGCACGGCCGGTAAATGAAAATGGCTGCGTATTATCAAGCCTGCGTTCGTGTACATACGGGCACCGGCCGGCCGGTTGCCGAGGTACCGACGAAAACCCCTTCGACGATTGAGATATTAGCCGACGATGGAAAGAAAGAGAAAGAGGGATGCTGGAACAAGCGACGCACAATGCTCCATTTGGCCGATTCAACCGGCGAAAAGTCGATTTCGAAAACATCGACTAGCCGGTACTATTTTTATGCCGCAGAGCACTTGCATATGCGAGGAACAAAGCGCAGTAGGACCTTGATTAACATTACGCTTAACACATCGCGTACCGGTTAATTCTTAGAAAACTGGCCGATTTCTCAATGAGATCAACTTATAAGTTCGTGATGTATCACTATATGAAAAATATTCGAATATCTTATTACTTCATGAGTATTAAACAAGTAATCAATCCTAATAAAATTTAATATTTCTTTAAATGGCGTGGTAGTTCGCAAAATTACAAAAATAGGTTTAAATAAAAACGAGATTTCTCGTTTCCGGTACGCAATGTGTTAACACTTAGGCAACCGCCTAAAAAGAACTATAACTGCAACCTCTTCCCTTATCTTCGATTGAACTTGTTCAATTAATTTGGTTAAAAACTATGTTTCGTAAAAATAAAGTAAAAATAAACTTACTAAACAACAAAAGAAAAGATAAACGGAATAAGAGGCAATACGTTGCTAAGTGAAAAGTTGGAGATCTCTACATTCGATTGGCTAAATGTTAAAATAACGGGTTTCCTTGTCTGGTAATTATCAATGTCTTGAAAGCGTTAGACATTGGGGATGATTTGATAAATAGTTTCACTCGAATATTATAATGAATACGTGATGAAATCGAATAAATTGTATTGCCACAGTTTTTTAACGTTACATATTAATCATAGTAAACGATCGATTGTTCTAAGTGTTAACCGAGGCTATTCAGTGGCAATAATCTAGATTCTTGAATTGAACCTTCAGATACAGTAGAACTTCGTTTATCCGTACCGGTGAATGTTGAGTCCATGACGAAAGTAATATGAATTACTTTAAGGAAAATTATATATTAACTGAGATTATTTCTTTCGATATAAAATACAATGTCTTATTGCGAGAAACTATAGAAAGAAGTATTTAAATAAATATATTTGTAGGTAAGAATAAAAGCTGTGATCAAAGATTTATAAAGTTCGAATGAATTTTTGTATTTCTGGCAGATAATCTGACAGCTTCCTCGCGTTGACACTCCAACACCTGATTCTCGTCTATCGTTGATATTGGTGTATTCCCTCGGGACGCAGTGCCTCGTTCAAATTTCGGAGTCCTGAAGGACGAAGCTCGCTGCTTGTGAAAATGCTCCCGTGGGACGGTGTTCTACCTAATTGTTGTCGATTCACCCCTTTCCTCGCATTGGGGCGCGGCTAGTTCGACTTTCCTTGCCCACAGCTTTTTGGAAAGAGAACGAGAACTATTACTCATGCATTTACATATTTTGACAAGTCTCTTGGTGTCGCACAGTCGAGACAGTTTACCCTCCTACCGATGCGGTCATAGTTCTGAACAATTTGCTCGCGACGACTCGGTGGGCGTGATTTCGACAACGATTAATTTTACGAGACCTTCGTGTTTGCCAGGTCTCTGTGGCACCAAGCGTGCGCATTGAAACGCACTAAATTTGAAAAATTCAGTTGTGGGGGTGTACTTTTTCTGTCGGACCGTTTTATAAGTTGGAAGTGGTTGGAAGCATTAGTGAAATACGTAGAATTATTTCTATATTATTATTTCGAATAGCAGATGTTTTCTGGTTAAGGGAAGCAGATTTTAGTGTGAAGTAATTTGTAACGAATGTGATTCATTTAAACTGACAAAATGAGAGGGATGTAAATTATTGTCGTGGACGAGATTGGTAATGAAATATAATTTTAAATTATAATCATGTACATATATTATCTTGTGTGAAAAGAATTTCATCTGCTAAAAAATATTTAGCATAATTTTAAATCTGCAAATCCAGATGTTCAACGAAATCTAATTCTATTTCTTGGGTTGTTCTCATGCTAATATTTCTATCAACTTGTTACTTAACATTTTCTTAATATATTACAATCAAGAATATAAATATTTCAAATCTTATTCATTGATGCTAAAAATGTATTCATTATCTATTCATAATACAATTTGTCCTTTTTAATTCTTAAAAATAACGAAATAAGCCAAAGTGAATTTAATAAATACGCGAAGAAGCTTTTTATTATGGTTCAACTATCAGACGTCCATTAAACGAGATAATCATAAACATTAGCAGTACTACGGGAGTGCGTTTTAGTCTTCATAATACTCGATGTAGGTAAATGCCTACAATCATGGTCAGAAATGAGTCGCCCAGAAGCCAATGCGGCGAAGTCTAGAAAACAACAATTGAGAAAATTAATGTTTTGGCTGCTGGAATTATTATACAACATGCTCAGCGACTGTAAAAAGAACATTCTAATCTAGAAATAACGAAGAAACGGATAATCCTTTAATAAATAAAAAGAATATTATGTATTCCATTAAAATGTACAAAAATAAGAAAATATTCAAAAATCGACTTGACACGTTCGCTACCAGCGCTTATTTCGGTGACCGTCTCCTCAGTTATAATACTTCCTTCAATCCAATAAATCTTCTAAACAAAATATTAGAAACATGAAACTGAAACGAGCCATTGAGTTCCTAACTATAATGTCGTAGTTTATAATTTCTAATAACAATATCTAGGATTAATTTCATTTTCATTATGTAAAATATAGGATTACAGCCGTCACAAATATATGACGCTGGTATCGAACGTGTTAATCGCATTGGCTTCTGAGCGACTCAGATGTTAGTAGATACAGTGAACAAATCAAAACCTTCATGTCTGATATCCATACATATATTCATACCCTATCCTCTGCCTTGCACTTTCTTTGCAGACACTTGGCCACTCGTTCCCGGCAGACCAATTGATCATTTGGGGTGCAGGTGCCCGAAGATCTTGTCAAGCTCGTGAATATTGGTAGGGGTGTCTTTTGGAAGTCACTCTGGGGACTGACGAGAAAGATTCGAAATTGAAAGATCTCTCTGTCCACCAGTGATGGAACTTGCTCCGGAGAGTTCTACTCTGATTGTTCGGCATTCGACCAAATTGTCTTTTTGATCCCTTATTCAGAAGGAGAAATGTTTCCAGGATCGTCTACAATATTTGTAATCCCAGAAGATGTTGAGATTGTTCCTTTGTCTGAATTTCCTTTTTAATTCTATAATATAATCTGACTTTTTAGAAATAATATTACTAATTTTTTGTTAGAGAACACGGAATATTGTAGAATATATACAGTTTCTCTGTGTACATACTTTAATATAAATAAAAATCGTGTGATTTAATAAGTAAAATATTTACTTTTAAATAAGAAACTTTGTGCTGGAAACAGTTCTTATAGCTTCTCTCTTTTAATCAAATGCTGACCCTTTGCACTCGATCTATTTTCCATGTTTTTGGATGTAAACTTGTATTTATTTTTAGGGGAAAGATTTAGAGTAATTTACGGCAGTAGAATTCAATGTTTTATATGTATTTTATTCATTATTACTATAGAATTTAATTTTTATGATCTTTTACAGTGCTGCACTTTTAAAACAATTTTTAACGTTCCATAATAAATTTATTTTGTCATTTTCAGTATGACGTACGAGTGCAAAGGGTTAAGATTTAAATATATAGGAAATGAAATAAAGAATAGGAGAATTTTTCGCATGGAGTAAATCGAAGAAAATCGGACCAGTTCAGATTTAACAGCGAAAAACCAATAATTAAAACTTATTTTCTTCATAAATTTCTTATTAATATACATTCAGCTTCAATATCAGTAACAAAAATTTTAAACTTAGAAGTCTTCATTTTACAAACAAAATACTGAAAAATTATAAATATTCGATTCCCCTCAAATCCTCGGGCAAGAAACTAATCGTTAAAACTTATCCCCATTTTTTCATACATTTCTTACTAATGCACATTCAGCTCTAATATCAGTAAACAAATATAAAACGTAAAGATCTTCATTTTATAAGCAAAAAACCGAAAAGTGGTAAATATCCGATAAACCTCAAATTCCGGGATAGGCTCCCGAGTAAACCTAGACAAGGAATAAACATCGAATTCTTTTCTTTTTCTAATCAATTATCAACGACAAAGTAGCTTCGCCAAGCGCAGTTGTGAAAGAGATCATAGTGCAAGGGGTTAATCTGGCCTGGGGAGGCAGCGGGGTTTCCCTTGAATTGTCGCAGAGGCCGGACGAGTTTAACGGAATGGTGTTTTACGTGAAATATATGTATCCACCCGAAGCAGGAAAAATGAAGCGCGGAGCCCGCGATCGGACACGCTATCGCACACCCGGTGCTCATCATTAGAGGGATAATGCATATCTTAATGATTATGAAACGAAACACTGACACCGCGGTGGATATGTAAGTCAGTGAATGCTGACGGGACTAGTGGCTCGGCCAGTACGCAATCTTGCAACCGTCCCACGCTTCTGCAATCAGCTCCCCATAAACTACAATCACGACACGTGTTATCCCTCCGTTGCACCCTGTGCTCCTTGTAAGCAGGCGATAGCTGCGAAGAATTAAATCCTCGGGATACGAATCCAGAACGCTCTTGTGAAACACTGTGGTACTCTCTACTGAACATGATGACACGTACTGGGCAACAACGGTATATACATACTTGCGTATACAACGGCCATCCGGCGAACCGTTTGACGATCCGATATGAGCCGTTCGTTCAGCGAATCGGTTAACCCCTGTTCTTCGCATTTTCCTTGCGATCTTATCGTCAGAACGCTTGATTGACTGTTAACTAAGATAATGGCACCAGTAATTGACCTCCTGGTATCAGTAGCCGAACATTTTTCAGGACAACGTGGAAAATGAGGTAACTGCAGCATCTACTGACCCAATTTCGAAACACTTTTACCTCAATTGAATTGTTTATCGTAGAAACTAACGGTTTATTTAATTGACGTTGATTGTATATCTTTGATTTACAACATGGAATTAATTTCTTTTCATTTATATCTGTCCTTTTATTTGTAATTTGTCATAGTTGTTGCGAATTTATGATATTAAAGTAACCACCTTTAGTGTTTCTGGTTTCACTGTGAGCCAACTGCTAACATTTGGTTAATTATTAGTTTTCTGGCTTTGAAGGATGGTTAACTTCTGACGCAAGTATTGAATTTTCGAAAATGTCTACGAAATTTGGATAATGTAACTATTTCAAGAAGGTTCGCTTTGTTACATAATGTGAGAAGTTCAAACAGCGTTTTCAGGCATAGAGTCTCTTTATTTGATAAAGGAGCAAGCGTTTACTATTATTCACGCAGACAATTTTTCTTAATCGGTCAACTATTGGTGCTTCTACTTTACTTATGCTTAACACTAACTGTACTTGTCAAATGACCGAATTTTAAACTCTGTGTTTTTTTTCGTTCATTTAACTTTATATCAATACCTATATTGTCTGATTAATGAGCATTCAATTTTTCTCTTTCCTTTTATCAAAAAACAGTTTATCACCCAACTTGTTTACCTTTATTTTGTAGCCAGCTATTTCACCGGTTACGCTACGAACAGTGCCGCCATGGTTAATGTTAAAATAAATTTCCGTGTTACTGGATTTAGTACCAGCAAATAAAAATAATTCTTCCAGCTATGAAAGAATTGTAATAGTAAGAAAGATTACTTCGAAATAATACTATTTTATACGTCCTATATCGTTGGTAAATTAAAAAATGTACATTCTATAATGAATATTTGACTTTCCACTTGAAGGGGGATTTAAGAATGCAATGTATACCATTGCATCAGTTTCGTCTAGTTTTTCATTTTCTTTTAATCGGCTTGGTTAGTGAGTGACTCATGTAACTGCATCGTTACTAGCTTTTAGGCTGAATTAATCGGCGCAACTGAAAATGGTGTAGGGTATACCGATGTAAATCAAGCCAGTTCAGATTTAACAGCAATAAACTAATAGTTAAAACTTAGAATCGACATTTTTTTTCATAAATTTGTTATTAATAAGACTTCAATATGAGTAAAAATTAATTTTTTAAAACTGAGATGTGATAAATATCCGTTTCCCAGCATTTGCAGGGAATCAAGTATTTCTCAGTTTTCACTTTGTTGCTTATAAAATGAAGATTGTTAAGTTTTATAAAAATTTGTTGATTCATATTGAAGCTAAATGTGTATTAATAAGAAATTTACGAAAAAAATGTTGATTGTAAGTTTTAACTATTAGTTTTTCGCTGTTAAATCCGAATTTACCTGATTCTCCTCGGTCTATCTTATCAAAATTTACATTAATGGTGAATGTCTGATGTTACGAAATTGTCCACGCAATTTTGTCGAGTAAAATTAAAAAGAAAGCACAATAAACATTCTAATAGCATATACATTGTATAGTAACGCTGTACTATTAGGATGCAGCTTGAGGAAAACGTAGCTGTAAATAACTTTATATGAGTCTCACGTATTAACATGGTTTCAAGGCCTATTGTGTTGGATTATGACGCTCGTCCAAGCGATTTCAGCTTACTTTCGGCTAATCTCCGAGGTGATTACACGCGAATCAGAAACGATGGCTTTGTCGCAGCAGGGAATCAAGTTGAAATGTTTAATGCTCCGAGTAGGGACAAAAGAGATCGTTCACTGACAAATTAAACTAACATACGATTTCAAATTCTTATCAAATAATGTCTTATACAACATCTCCTTGAAATTGTAATATCAAATTCTGGTTCTAAGTGCTTTAGGATGTCGATTAAAAAAAGTCAATCATATGAAATACTCAATTCAGGTAGAGAAAAACATTACAGTGAAATTTTCCACCATATCGATTCGTGAATAGATGGATAATCACGCAGCGAAATGCCAAGATTCAATTAAATATACGTGTAATTGGTGAATGTAATTAATTTAATTAACGATGTGGATCTGATTACAAATGTAGTAGCGGTGTACACGTAGAGAAGCGGACCTTTTTGAACTTTGTACCGTTTCATTGATCGGATCACGCAATATTGCTTTTATCCCATGATTGTCTGTTAAAGTTCCGTGATGGACGTTCGAAACACTAATAAATCCCGAGTTTTAACGAAAAAACGATTGTAGCGACCGAATTTTTAATTAACCCTTTCGAGTTCAAGGTAACTATCTATTGTTATTTCTGATAACTTTGAAAATGTTCGTCGATTTACCATTATCGCCTTCTATTTTCAGATGACGCCGGATTGGAATTATTTACAAATTAAGACAACACGTGAACCAATCATCAATGTGGATTGTTTCCTTTTATAATCACGAGAAGCTAAAACATTTTATAGAATTTGAAAGATTTTGGTATTTTCTTTACATCAATT
Organism: Nomia melanderi; assembly: GCF_051020985.1. Taxonomy (NCBI): domain Eukaryota; kingdom Metazoa; phylum Arthropoda; class Insecta; order Hymenoptera; family Halictidae; genus Nomia; species Nomia melanderi. Next base: position 7,622,572 of record NC_135012.1, on the reverse strand, counting down.
CTTCTAGACTTCTCAACAAGTGCCTTTCAACCCCCAATAGGCCGAACTTCGTTTCGTCACTATAACAAAATTTATTTAATATGATTAATATGATTAATAAATGTCAACGCATAAATAAAAATTAACAATGTATTCGATAGTTTTAATAATCTTATTAAAACGAATATATATTGTAACTTTGAAGTTACAATGACTTTGAACGTTCAGCTCTGTGAGTATAAAACTTTAAGTTGATTAATTATTTGATTTCATTCGTGATCTTGTGGTAAAAAATTAAATAAATCAACCTAATGTACTGGTGTCTGATTTCAAAGTCACGCAGGCTTATGACCGCTGATATTAAAAGAGTTAAGGGATCTCCCTAACCGCGACAGCTTCAAAAATTCAATTTGTCATTTTCCTTCTATTTTTTTTGCGTTACAGTATCACAAAGTAGAATTCCTAACAGATAAAAAAAAATTAGAAAAATTAGATACCGAGTTTAAAGTAGACCGAGGCGAATCGGATGAAGATAGGAATATTAGCCATATTTGTTACGTTCTTATAGAAATCAGCTCGCAAGTTGTCTATATTACTTCATACACTTTCCCCACGCTTAATCCAATATATCTTCAATTGTTTCAAATCGTTGTTTACCACTAGCACGAGTTAGAATTGAAGTAAATGCAACGAATTCATTGCTGGTCTAAAATGTGTAATTGGAATTTCATGTTTAAAATGACAAGCTAAGCTTGGAAATTCAAATGTGTTTGTTATTACTAGTCTCTAAGGTGTCTGAATTCAATATTTAATATACTGTAGATTATTATACCATATCTTGTTTATTTATTGTATTCTCTTTGAAATCATTACGTTCGGGGCGAATCAGATCATGGAATGGGGGCGAATCGCGGTTTTCCCTCATTTGAGTATTTCTATAATTATAAATATTATGTTTATTTATATACAGGTGGTGCGTATGTACAAAAAAGACAAATCAGGGATCATGGAACATAGCAAAAATAAAAATTAGCTCTAAAAAACTGACCATACGTCAAGTTCTCAAAATTTATCGCATACCTTATACAACCTTACAAAGGCGATTTACTTGTCGAATAACTGAAAAACAAATTTTACATTTGTCATCATCTGTCATAAAATGATACTTCTTGAAAAATAACAAAAGAAGTTAGAGAATAGGCCAAAGAGTGACACTGTTAAAATAAGGGTGAAGACTAATGAGCAATGATGAATTAATGACATAAATACAGGATTTTCCAGAGAATAATATTGCATTATTGCAATGAAACATTTCTCCAACTACCTTCAAAGGATTTGTTCAATGCAATCTTTGCGAAGGGTCGTGTCACGAAAACCGTGTTCATAGATGTAGTGTTAGAAAGTAGTATATTTGCGACAAATGTGTAAATAATTAATTTTACTATCATCCAATTATACAATTGTAGATTAAACAAAAGGATTCTACAAAAATTTGAATATTTTTTATAGTTCCGAATAATTCTATTCACCAAAATTTAAAGGTGAATCGAATATTCCTCATTCTTCAGATTTCTACTTATAAAACGGAGATTTTCAAGTTTCTTAAAACTCTAAAAATCGAAGGTTAACGTGTATTAATACTAGAACTACCAGATGGGTCAAGATGACCCATTCCTAAATTGTTCTCTTACAATTATTGAAAAAACAATAAACCCTTCTCTAAGAAATTTCAAAAGAAATTGTTTTAGCAATACGCAAACTAAGCTTTGAGTGATCGAAGTCTCGATAGATGCACTCTTGAGGTTTCCATACAAAAATTTTGAAAAGTCAACTCGACTCGTTCTAGTGTTAATAACAAATTCACAAAAAAAATGTTCATTTTCAGTTTCAACTATCAATTTTCGCCGTTGAATCCGAACCGATCCGATTCGCCCTGGTCTACCCTGCGCACACAGAGTTCGCTTCGAATGAAAATAACATCTCCGCACCTCCACGCAACATTTCATTTCCCCGGAGTTTCCCGTTCGGCGATAAACGAAAATGTTTACACCTCCTTCGTTATTCACTCGGGCCCAGCCAATCACGGTTTCCCACGTGTCTCTAATACACACAACGAGCCTTTTGTGGCTCGGTGGAACTTCAATGTTTCTTGTTACCATCGCGTTACCGCGACCACGCGATGTCTTTTTGCCGCGGACGGTAATATACAACCTCCTCTTATCCGGGAAGACGTAAACAGCGGAAACCCTTCTTCGTTTCCCGATCGGCCACCAACAACGATGCTTAATGCGCCGATAAATTTCAACGGGCGAACGATAAGTAATCCATAATATTGGAAATCGGAAATGGCAGCCGTAACCAATGATAGATCGAACAAAGGATATTAGAGAGGGGGGGCCCCGATCGTTTCGACGGGTAAATCGATTAAACGTCATTACATATTTCGTTTAGCTACCGATCTCCCTTGGCCGATCGGAGATCAAAGAACGCCAGGGAAATGCGTGGCGGTTAAGTCAAACAGGCCTGCGCCAGCTAAGGAGAAGACCTGGCAGGGAGGAGCTAAGGAAAAGACCACCTCCGCCTGTTCGGCATCACCTTGCCGGTGACCAATGCACCGCGTGGCTAGAGCCATTAAGGTACCTCTCATCCCAGGCATTCCCTCCTCGACAGGCCCCAGGAAGAAGGCGGAGCTTTCCTCGACTCTTTCAGGTACTCCGTTCCTTTCTTTTTCCTTTCTTTCCCTAGCGTTCCCTTCTTGCCAGTGTACCGGGGATTCGGCAACCGAGCAGTTCGAGCCCAGAGCCCGAAGCAAACAGGTCTCACACGATCGTCGCATCCTAGCATCCGGAAATTATACGTCGATGCACTCCGTTTCCGTCGATTTCACGCAGCCTGACACGCTCTCGCACCGAGACCATCGTTTCGGGGTTTTGTGGGGCTCGTTTCCGCACACGGTGTTCCCCTTTTTCTCTCTTTCGGCCATTTCTTTCCCTGTTCTTTGCTCCCCTGTCTTCGTTTCCTGTCGCTCGTACATCTAGTGAATCGCGTTTGTCCGCGGCCAAGTGACTGGAATTTAAAGAATCGAGGATCATCCGGGGGAACAGAGATTTTATTTTCGTTTCGAACTTTTTTTTTTCTTGTGGTGATTTGGTGATTAGAGACTCTCGAGGACTGGAGCAACCAGCTAGATGGCAGTCAGCACTCTGAACATGGCACCGTACTTCACTGGATACCCTTTTCAAGGTAAGCTGCCCGCTTTCTTGCGGTTTTTGGAGTGTTTGAAGCGTGCGTCGATGTAGAGGCCCGTCGTGGGACATTTTGGTATCGGATGTTGTGTCTAGGATGTGTGGGAATGTTTCTTTGCGAACGCGATTAGCCGATGCTGGGCCATTCGAGTGTCAGCTGCGCTGTTTCATCGTCGAGAGTTTAGACGATGAGAACTTTGCGGTGTTCCGTCGTGAAAGTTCAAATCTTAGATTTGACAGTCAGTTTTGCGTGAGTCGAGTAGCTTTGATGGATGAAACATGAGTTGATGCTAGAACAACCGCACCTGTCGAAATGACGGATTTTAATTTTCTAATTTCGCGAGTATCGATATCTTAAAAGTGTTAAATATCAGAAATGACTTGGAAAATAGTTTCACTTCAATACTGTAATCGATATAGTGTAGAGAAATAAAAAAATCTATTGTGACAGTTGTTATAAGGATTACATGTTAATCATGTTAACACATTGACTGCCATTGAGCTTCCAAATTACTCGAAAACCATTGCAATAAGAACATTGACATCGAATAAAAATATTTAATTATTTATTTATCCTTCGCTACGAAGGAGTAAGAGTTACTACAAAAAACGCTCGAAATTCTCGTGGCAGTCAACATGTTAAACACTCGGTTGTTCTAGCGTTAAAATAGGAATCTTAGAGGAAGTTCTAATCATTCTATGATTTGATGTAACGCGGTTCTTGTTATCAAAAATTGCCTGTCAAGTTGATATAAAAGTAACGCAGGACTGAGGTAAAACTTCTTTATTCTTAGTCTCATATTTCGTTAACCCTTTCACCATGCTTTAAAATGATTAACATTTAACGCTCTGTCTTTCACGAACATGTTCGCTACTGTAACACAATTTTCATTGAATTATTTGTTAGGATACTTGTCACATTTGTTTTCGACGCGATAGACTTGCACACCTACATATTTACATCTATCGCCAGTGTATTACGGTTCTTTGTAACCTGCTTCGAACATTATACGGCGCAGTTAAAAATGGAGAAGATCCGTTCGCCATTGCTAAACGTAATGCAATCATTTAACGCTACCGGGCGGTTAAATTGCCTTTTTGAAATTGCTCTATAGAAACTCCAAGAGTGCATCTATCGAGGCTTTCATTGATTTACAAATCAGTTTGCGTATTGCTAAATCAATTTCTTTAATAATTACTCAGCGAAACGTCTGTCGTCTTTTTAATCATCGCAACAAGAAGAAATCAGTAATGGGTCATGTTAACCCCTCTGCTAATTTTAGTGTTACAGTGCAGTAACAACTATAACGTGTTGTGCGACTTGGAATGCGAATTGATTAAAATTCTTTTGGAAAACATGGCGCAACTGGTCGACATTACAGTAATCAGAGAGTTAGCGAACCATACTGTTTAAGTGAATATCGTGTAAAATGTTCTAGGACCGACGGCGTACGAAGTGACGTATCATGCTTGTTATGCGATACGTGAATACTTATGCTGATTTTTCTTAACAAAGTATTACAGTTTTACCAGGAAAATCGAATTAGGATCGTATTCCAAGTAAAACTTTCATTTATAAACAGTAATGTTGCTGTATAAGGCTGTAGATAGAAAGTAGAGTGACGTGATGTGAAGATGGGAAAGTTGGAAGTTGTACAAAAAGTGTGTCAGAATAAAGAAACAAATGTTATAAATCTTTGTATAATTATTTCAGCCCCTTCAGACTTGATTTTTGTATAAAATTATGTTTACTTATCGAACAACAATGGACCGCCATTGAATGCACCGTAACGACATTATTTTGAATAAAATAGAGGTAGTATACTACTTTTCTGGTAGAAATGGACTCAACGAAAGAGTATATATGGCTGCCTGTCAGAGTTCTAATATTTTGTCAGATATTTAAGTAGTAAAATACATTATAATGTGCTCTAGGTCTGAAGGGGTTAAACAATCATCACATATTTTATCGCATTGTCTTGTAAGTAATTAAATATGGCGAAGGAAAATATATATCTCTTACTTAGGGGTGAGTTGTACGAAACCGGGTTCTATTGTTTTTCTTTTAAGATACGGGCTGCATAATGCAATCAAAACATTCCGTCACTTTCGGGTGGTCATCCTGATGTTATCAGATGAGTCCTAGAACAGGTATCATCACAGTGTCTCGTGCAAAAGAAGTTAAAAATTATTAATTGAAAAGATTTAACATTTCGATGGCGAAATGGTTGTTTTGTAATTGTTTTTTACATCTTGGTATTGAACAATTTATTCAAAAAAGTACTATTTGTACTTTGTAGTCTTTAAAGAGTATTTTGCAGTTTTATTCTCTTTCTTATCGTATATCGAAGTATAAATATTTAATATTTAGTTAATTAACTCATTTTGGATCAAAACAGAGTAGTTGATTATGGTGGAGAACCGGGTTCCCAGTTGTGCTTCATACGAAAGATATTTGTCAACTTATTGCAATAAAAATGGTTTTTGTTTGGTTAGCAATTAAGATAAGTATTATATACACTTATGGTCAAGTAAAATTGTTTATAAATACGAGAAAAGTTTCTAAGCTCTTAATATAAGTTTCTATAAACTCAATTAAATCAGAATCGTTCTATATTTGTCTAAATGATTGAAAATGACATTTGTTACTAATTTTTGACTTATAAATATATGGTTACGAAAGAGAAATATCCGCTTCCCAAAAATGGTACGGTAAAACGGAACACTCATTTAAAGTCACATAAAATTTAAAAATTCTTTATTGTTACCAAATGAAAATTATTAACTGACATGAATGAATTATAAGTGTATGTTATTCGATAAGCAAAAATCGCAAATAAATGTATCATTTGCTTTTCTGCACTGGTGTAATCTTCATGGGCCAGCCTTGATATTGCATGCACTGAATCCATTATTTTTGTTTTTGAATGAACATAAAATTCATTACAAAATGCATCTATCAGTAGAAGACTATTCTGAGTTTATGTTCTCCCCTTTTTTAGTTGCTTTTCGAGAATGCATTACTGTTTTTACTTTTCTACGTTTTCCTGCTTTGGAACCAGTTTTCTCATTACTCACTTCGAGTAATTTTATGTAAGCAAATAGCGTGAAAATGAATAAAATAAATAGAGAAATAAATCGTACACCATCGACCCGCAGTCGAAACATAACTATTTGCATTTCTAGCGATTGGAAAATCAAAAGAAGACTCGCACACATTTGTTTACACACATTTCGCACCTCAACAGCAACATACACATGCTTACATGCACTCGTACATTTTTTACAATAATTAAAGACATTACCATTTCTCTCTATACATAAGGCGCCCCGTTTTACCCCGTGAGTCGTAATTAAAAAGAATTAAAAATCTACACTTCAGCGTTAGATAGAGAAATGATTTAAATATGAAAAATACAACTTACGGAATGTAAAATCCAGTAGTATACTTAATTCTCTCAATTTTTCAATCAAAAGTTTAAAAAAATGCTTTAAACAGCTACATAAGATCAAAACTTTTTCACTCAATATCTTTTTAACGCTCATAATTGCAAAATAACTAATCAAATGTTCTGCAGTCGATCGCAAACTACATCGACGACTTATTCGAGCCATGTCATGCAATATCAGCTCGATACGAGTTCCTTATAAGTTAAAATATATATCTTTCGTATGAACCAAAACTGGGAACCCAATTCCCCAGCATAGTCAATAATATTATGTTAATATTTTACATTGTACGTATTATTGTATCACAAACGATTATTCTTTTGCAAGACGTCTTAATACACTCAAGTAAGTAACACTATATCTACCATGCCAATCAAAATGACCGGTTTCAGTTTTCTTGTTTCGCAATTATTGATACTTCAAAAGCATTGAATATTTGAAATGATCTGAAACGAATATCCGAAGGAACGGAAAATAATTTACTGTTACCATTTTTACAGGGATTACATATCAATCATATCAAATACTCGGTAGCCCTAGTGTTAAGCCGCGAATATCTATACACACGATTATTTCTAATTTATTATACAAACCTATTTAATATGTTCCAATAAGGTTTAACTCCTAACACATTAGAATCTTTAAGAAAATGAATTTTTCGTTGACTCCTACTAATTAGCCCACAAATAGATAAGAAAAACGTTTACACGAACATCTACGGTTTAATTATACCAATAAAACTTTGAAAATCGAAAATCTATTTTACTCGAATCCATAGAACGATTTTCAATTAACCAGTAGCAGAATTGCTCCATTAAAATTTTCAATCGGAAAGTATATCGAGCGTTGGCGACAATTTTTCCGAAACATCTCGCGAGCGAACCGACCGGTAGAAAAAAATAGTTCATCGAGAACGAAACAGGATTCCGGTTGCCGAACGTTTAATGCACCGATGTCGGATGCCTTGTGGAGTTTTTACAAAGAGCAAGAGGAACTTTTACAGCCGATGCTAATGGTTTTACGATGTGCTTTGAGTGAATTATTCCCTCCCTGTTAAACGCTTCGCCTTTTTTCTGCTTCTCAAATGACCTTCTTCAGACGCGTTTCGTCGTTACGCAAACCGTTGGATTCAACTTTGTGAGCGGGAATTAATTCGGAATAGCAAACGTTTGGACATCATCATTTTCAATCAGCGAGGCCAACGATTTTTAGAGAGCGCATGGAAACTTTGCGGTTTTCGTTTGTCGCTCGGGCTCGTGGTCGTTAACACTAAACCGCACCGCGAACCGGTCAAATGATCGGTTTTAAAATTTGATTTAAAACTCTGCGGTCTCTTTCGTTTGTTTAACTTTATATCGATTCCTATGTTGCTCGATTAATTAGTTTTTTCATTTCTGTGTTTCCTTTTGAATCAATAACCTGTTAACTGCATTTGACGAGTATACACGTTATTTTCATGCTTGGAATCATACATAATTCTTTCTTTATTTTCTCAAACAAACGTGTAATTCCTCTTTGTTTTGCTTTGATTTCTCGGTAAAATATATTTTAGGTACATTCGTCCTGCGTTGGATGATTACACACTTCATTCTTTGATTTTATTTCGTTTAAAACGAGAAATTTTTGAAACTAAATTCCACAGTTAACTGCGTTTGACAAATGTACAAGTCATTTTAAAACTCTAAATGGTGCTAACTTTTTCTGCGATGGATTATTTATTTTTTTTTAGGCGAACGTGTAATTCTTGTTCGTTTCGCTTTAGCTTATCGTTAGAATATATTATAAGAGCATCTGGCCTGCATTTTAGGAGTATGCCATTGAATTTCAATACAAAGGATAGAGTGACTTTTACATTTGCTTCTTGTTCGAAATCTTCGTCACGAATGTGACACGATATTGTGAGACAAGGGGTTAAGTATTTTACGTAATTGTAAGTAGTAGTTCAATGTTATTAAACCGAAAATATTAAAATGGGGCAAATCAATATCGAAAAACGTAAATTAATTTCTCATCGCTATAGAAATCGTGTTACAAAGAACATTATTCTATATAAAACGATGTAAAACGAGGACGAGATAAAGCATTAAAACACAGGATGAGCGTTTGATAATAAAACTAGTGAAAAATAATCCCTCTGAATTTTTCAAGTAATATTTAAACTAAAGATTTTAACTTGTAATTTAGGAATCATCTGCTGGTCTTCAAGTTCTTAAGACGATTCGAGATCACATTAAAGTGTATTTTAAGTGAAGAACTTGAAAACTTAATTTGTATAGATAAGAAGTTGGATTAATAAAATTAGTCAACAACGAATTTAATCTTTAACGAGTTACCTAATTAAACATCAATGTACAACGCTGTGCAACGTGTGAAGGAAGTAAAATTTTTAAGAAATTTTAAAATATACTTCTTAATTGTCTACGAACAGAATGAATTAAGAGAAAAGATTGCACTACATAATATTATGAATATACACGAATTACAGAAGCATCGTAAACGAAAAATGTCACAAATATTTAGTTAAATCGATCATTCGTCTTTCGCAAACGACTGAAAACAGACGCGGTTACTCTACGAAGCACTAAAATGCCAATTAAATTCGCCTTTACTATCTGCAATTACCTATAATTATCCAGAAATACGTTTAATTCAATATTTACAACTCGAACCTTTAGTTTGCTATTATAATAGATTAAACAAGAATACGCCAATGTGTTTCTGCGTAAATTATTTTAATCTTAACTATGCAATGAAAATGATTTCTAATAACCAATGTTCTTGCAAGTATTCAAGTCCGTACGTATTTTAAGTGACATTTAGTTTATTGCAAAACTCTCTGCCAGCCACGAGTAATTTATGTAGGTACCTAATCTTAACGATCTTCATTTTTATTCGCACTATTGTCTGGTTTTAGTATGTTTTTCTTTGAGCTCTCCTTTTCTGCGAAGGAATTGCAGACTGCGCGCGCCGGTGTTTCGTATGCGCGACGGTACGCCAGAAGCAGAAAGAAATGCACAAAGATTTCTGGCAGCGTCAATTTTCTAGGAGGCACGTTGACTTTACCGTAACTCATGTAAATGTGTTTCGAGGTTGTAAAAGGTATTAAGGAAACATTAATGCGCGGTTGTAATTAAGTTTGAGTATGTAAATTGTCATCCTTCGAATTTTACAATTTAAATCCGCATTAACACCAGAATTACCCGTCAAAATGGCTGGTTTCGATATTTTTTTTCTGTTCCGAGATTGTTTATATCTTAAAAGCAATGAATATTCGAAACGATCTTGAAAATGAACAGGTCCACTGGAATAATGAATGTCCGAGGAAAATGAAAATAATCTATCGTTATAGTTTTTATAGGGATTGCGTGTCAACCGCATTAAATCCTCGGTGGTTCTAGTGTCAACAAGAAACTGGGAAGATCATGCGAATATGAGAAGAGAACGATAAAAGTCTATGATGGTTAGAAATCCTTCATTTGTCGCGTGTTAAAACATCATGCGTTACTTCAGAATTAAATTAGATCGTTAACGAGTGAAACACATGAAACTTGGAATTTGTGAATGATGATGAACATTCTTGGGCAGAGGATAATACAAATTTCGGAAACTGATAATCCGATCGAAGGATGAGAATCGTTGAAAAATGGGTCATTCTCCTTGATATTTCCGTGATGCTCACTGGTAGATGTTAAGAAATAAAGTAATTAACACTTTCTATGTATCTATTATCTTCTGTTGCGTAGGAAATTGTCTTACATAATAAACTTCGAGTAACATGCGCATACTTTTTACTCTTCAAGAACAAAAAGAAACATGTAGAATAAGCTTACGTTAATTAATATACAGATTACTAAAAAAAAAAGAAATACATTAAGAATTACAAAACTTTAAACCTAAAGTTTCATTTTTTTATGCTTTTTATAGCTTCGAATAACTGTAAAAATAAAAAGGAATATTTCAGTACGATTGAGTATAACCAGCATGATGGTTTTTAAGATCACGTGGTAACCAATTTGAAAAATGTTGTTCGTGCAATTTGCATGGAGATAATGTCATTTAACATTAATCTCCGAATTTATAGACCATATAGGAAATCTTTCTCTACGCTAAGGAAATATTATTGAGCTGTCTATTTTTCGTTCCTCTATATTCTGGCCTTTTTATACATAGAAGTCATTCGAGCGTCGCTGCGAGCGGTATTCCTATAGTTGACGTACACTTCAACTTCTTAGCCAATTGTTACCCCCGTGACAGATAATACTTTGATAATGGGTAAAAAACTATTATTAACTATCATTACTACTAATAAAAGTAGTAATTTCTGTGGCTGCTGTTCTTGAATGAATGTGTTTTGCGGTGAACGTCCATATAAAAGATAATGCGCTCTGTGGAACTATTGCAAAAATTACAAAAATAAACAAAGACTTTATAAGTGCTGTATATTTATACCAGTATTGCGATATAGAATCCACGATAGTACGCCGTATCGTTGAACACCGCTGTCCGTCTTTGTCGAGCGATTTTCATCACTCCACGCAAAAGAATCTCCAATTTTGTTATTTAAGGTTTACGGTTTGCATGAGAAAATCCAGATTCATCAATCGGATTGTTCGATAATTTTGCCACTAACTAAAATCACGTGAATAGATATTTACATTGAAAGCTTTGCGTCGCTTTTGCAAAGTTTAAAGTAAGGAAAGCTGAAATCGATCAGTTTGATTGTTCGATAGCTTTAGCATTAATTGCAATCGTGTGAATAAATAATGTGAATAATATCTGTATTACGTTTATAAAGTTCAAGGTATTAATTCGACTGCTTAATAGCTTTGGAATTAACTAAAATCACCTAACCAAATATTTTCATTGAATTTGTGTTGCGGTTGCTTTTGCAAAGATCAAGGTACAGGCAAATTCAAATCGATTAATTCGACTGCTTAATAGCTTTGGAATTAACTAAAATCACCTAACCAAATATTTTCATTGAATTTGTGTTGCGGTTGCTTTTGCAAAGATCAAGGTATAGGCAAATTCAAATCGATCAATCCGATTGCTCATCTTTAGCATTAATTAAAATCGTGTGAAATATTCACATCGAATAATCTTTGTTGCTTTTACAAACTTTAAGGTATAAGAAATTTCAAATCGATCAATCCGACTACTCGACATCTTTAGCATTAACTAAAATCAGCTAAACAAATATTCACATCGGTCAATCCGTGTTGCGGTTGTTTTGCAAGGACACGTTCGCGGATCAAAGAAATTTCGCTCCGCGACGAGAGGGAATTCGCAAGGCGATTTCGTAGGCGTCGGTATGTACAAGAGTTGAAGTACGAAGCCAGAGCCGTGGGTACCTAATGTCTGATATCGGATAGGCCCCAAGCGACGGCACGTTGATTGAAGCCTTCGCAACTCGGAACTCATACCGAACTTTAAATACATGCATCCCCTTCGCCTGTACGGATATTCTCACTCGGTCAGGTAATACGCGCGCAACTCTTCCTCTTCTCACAATCAGTTGTTCGCCTTTCCTCTCGGCTTTTCATTGGGCCGGCCGGCTGCTCGGGACCGGATTGGTATACCGTGCTCATGATCAGTTCCGTTGACCCGATTGTTTGCGGAATTCATCATTTATCATACAATTACGAACAGTACACCAAATGAACGGAACTGACGATTGCTTCTTTATGGAACCGGTCAAGCCTTTAACGAATAGTTTGTCTTAGCAAAGCAGCTTTCGGAATTTCTTCGCTAACACTGAAACTACCGAACTGCATTGACTTTTTGAAATTTCTTTATAGAAGCTCGAAGAGTGTACCTACTGAGACTTCAATTGATTTACAATTCAGTTTGCGTATTGTTGAATGAATTGCTTTAGTAAATTCTCTGAGAAATGTTTTTAATAATTGCAAAAAGAAGAAATCAGGAAGGGGTTAGGTTGACACATCTTTTAGCGTTAACATGAATGCCATGGGGGTCACCGGTGATTATGGAATTACTATGGTTCACTCAATTTAAGGATGATTATTTGAACATTATTTGAAAATTTCTATATTATAAGTAATGATATCGAATGTGGTGACACTCAGCTAGATGAACGTGCAATAATTATAATGCAATTCAATCGAATGATGTAGTATCGTATCTTTTTCATTTTGTGTATTTTGCTTTGGGAAATCGCGTGGCATTCAATGTGTTAACCTTTCGTGGATGATATAGTATTGGCTACATCAGATTTGTTTTCGAGTTGCTCAAAATAATTGGTCTAACTTCTACTTTCAAGTTCTTGAGAGAAATAGGTTTTGTGAAATGTTTTCGCATTAATTACATAGTAATATTTGAGTTACCAATATTAACAATGAATAATAATCGGTATTATTGATAACATTGTTTTAGAGTTACAATGTATAACATTAATAACCAATAATGACTAATATTATTGACAACATTGTATTATTAGTATTTAATTGATCCAAGAATATTCATATAATTATAAATATAGTAGTATATATTCCGTTTTCATGTTACCAACATTGCAACGCACAAAGACAGTTGTTATTTAATCATTTTCGATGAAATAAATAAATCAACGTGACAAACTGTAAATAGGTAAGTGAATATTTCTCCCTCCACCTAAGATACCATAAAATTTGTATTATTTTAAATGAATTTAATTTCACCACTTACGCCCCTGAAATAATAATAATAATTACACTATCAACACTGCATTCAGATTAACTGTATTTAATGAAATGTCGTCGTAGAATTAGTCAGATTTAATGAGAAGGTTTTATTCTGTACTGTCGAACAATTAGGTCGTATAATTTAATAATCGACCTTCACGATGAAATTACATTATTATGTAAATGGCACGCCGGTCATTAATATGCTGGAATAACACATTACAATTTATGCAGTAATAACAAAATAAAAGCCTAAAAGAATGATATTACATTGAAATAGGTATATCGGTTCCTAACGAGGTATTCGATATTAATGTCTTTTATTTTTTTATGATTACAGATAATATAATAAAAAGATATTAATTATATCGCTTATAATCATGAACATAATAACGTATAATTATAAAATATAGAAAAACGAAAATTACCTTCCACTAATTCCTAGCTAAATGACTTCCAATAAATACCATTACCCCGAGAAGCTTCGCCTCGAGGGTGAAGTTTAATCATGCGAGTTGCGTCGAGCGAATTCAAATCGAGGAAGCCCCTATCGCGTCATATCGGCACGATCATGGATATTAGCGTGATCGCCCACAATCAATTACCCGTTATCAATAATTCATGCTGAAAATTATTTTCTCAATGATTCGAACCACTTCAGCCCCCCCTTTTATTCTTGCTACAGGGTGGTCTTGAACTTTCCGATGGGATACAAAGTTTCCGAACAGGCGGACGCGCGCAGTAAAGCGCTGCCAATTATCTTTTTACACATATTAACCCCTTGCCCTATGATTTATTTATAAACTGCACTTGATGAAACAACTTTATCGTTAATAATTTCGTAGAAACATAGAAGGGTTTTATACTCATTCTGCGACTACGTTTTCTACAAATGTTAAAGATTAACGATAGACAAGTAATATTTAATTTACGTTAAAAATAAATGAATGACATTTAGATTTGTCGGATTCAAGTAAAAGTTTTCATCGTTAGTCTGATACGCTATTGTAAGGCAAAGGGTTAACGTCGTTAGATTCATATGATTTTGTTAATAAAGAATTTTATATAACAGGGAGATTAAAAAGGGTAATAAAATAGCGGAATGTGATTTCTAACGTGTATAAGGTGTAACATGTTTTAATATTCTACGTTTCGGAGCAATTAATAACTCCAGCTTTCTTCAGTTCTGTTCATTAACTCGACTATTTTTGTGAGCCTTTTCCAATTAATCTCAGGTTTATTCTTCAAACGATATTAGATACATTTAACGTTTCAAACTCATTTCATTGAGTTTTATTTGGATTCGAGAAAACTGTAAAAAGAGTAGAATATAAATTGAAAGATTACATGTTATTTCAGTTGGGAGAATTGTGATATTGTACCCCAGAAAAAATTATTATGCATATAATTCATAACATGTACATCACGCTGAAAACCAATGAACATCTTTCTCTGTCTATATAAGTAGCAACGACATCATAACCTATAAAAATATATTCTTTAACACGTTGAATTCGCACGACTTTAAAGTGCAGAATATGCGAGATGAAACAAATACAATATTAAATTATTTAATTGAATTGTTGAGTGTCTTTCTGAATGTCAACGCATTAGGTAACGTCATTTACAATATAGGAATGTTTTCGAATAATCATTGTTTAACTGAGGGAATTAATAAATTATAGCAATTGAATTTGGGCGAGGGTCACTGCTGACTCCCATGGAATTCAACGTGTTAACTTTGAAATCAAGCTAATTCCAATATTCTTGCAATTCTAGCATTAGTTGTTCACTGAATTTTTCATTGAATTTTTTATTAGGGTAGACCGAGGCGAATAGGATCATGGGGCGAAACGAATCAAAATAAGAAGAAGATTGTTTGCCACCAGTGCGTGTTAGAATCGAAGCGAACGCAACGAATTTGTGATTAGTCTAAAATACGTCATTCGGAATTTCACATTTAAAATGGCAAGCTAAGCTTGGAAATTCAAATGTGTCGATTATTATTAGTCTTTAAGGTGTCTAAATTCTGTATTTAATGTAATTTAGATTATTATATTGTATTTTATTCACTTATCGTATCCACTTTGAAATTCTTCGAACCGGGACTATTCGGATTAAATCGTGCCGGGTAAATCGGATCTCGGATTTCCCTTTTTTTCATGTCCATGATTATAAATATCTCGATCATTTATATATAGACGTACAAAAAGGCATATCAGAGATCACGGAGCTCAGAAACAATAAAGGACGCAATAATAAGAGCCAAAGCTAATAAGGTGAATAAAAATTTATCCCGGAATTTTCGGCGAATCGGATATTTCTCATTTTTCAATTTTTTCGTAATAAAACAATGGTTCTTAAGTTTCTTAATTATCTTTTTTTACTGGTATTGAAGATGAATGTCTATTAATAAGAAATCTACGAAAAAAATGTTTAAATTGTTTGCTTTTCGCTGTTAAATCTGAACTGATCCGATTCGTCTCGGTCTATTCTACGTAAAATTCCACCAACCGCACTTTCAATTTCAGTCTTGCACTGAGTTTTCCGTACATCGTTACAGTTAATTAAGCGAAGTTTCTCCAACTACAGTATTAATTTCACTCTTTCATTGAATTTCCTTTACATCGTTATAACCGATTAACCAAGATTCCTCCGACTGTAATTTTCACTTCAGCTTTCCACCGGTTCCTCCGTATATTACATTAACCAATTAAACGGTTATCCTCGTTTGAACATGTCGCTATTCGCCGATCCTTAAATTATAATTATATTGCGTATTACTACATAATAATTGTATAATGAATTCGGCAAGCACGTTTATATATTTCAAGAACACGCGGTAAAATATTCACGCAATTTTTGTGCATTTTATACATTTCAATATTAACAAGTTTATTATAGAATTAATTGTAACGCTTTATTTTGCAAAAGAGAATTTGTTTTGTTATGAGAATCTCGAGTATCTTATTTAATAAAAGGGAATATACATAATTTTATTACGGACTATAAAAGTACTTTATACATTATGTAAGATTTCAAATATTATTGAGTTATCATGGCTGCCATCGAAATAGGACATACATAAAACAATACAGAATAATTTAATAAATAATTAAGTAAATTCCATAAAAATGACAGTAGGTACATTATCCTGAAATATTACCAATATACTACCACAAAATTATAAAACCCTCGAATTACATTAGCCCAATAATGTTTTATTGTTGATTCAAAAGAACCCTTTCCACTCAAAACTGTTTCCGCTGCTACATATCCGTACAAAATACCTATTCAAAAAACAATATCAGAATCAATAACTATTCCATTTCAATATTTAAAGTCCAATTACACGACACAAAAGCTTGCCATTAACCTTTTGCTCCCGAAAGACGTGGTACGCACGTCGAGATGTTTTTGTTCTGAAGTTGCCAATGACGTTTTATACACATCAGTAGTCCCTCTATACAAAATTATTAATAAACAAAGCACATATCTGTGCAAAATAGGCAAAAACAAAATACTTCTCACGAGACTCTGCCAAATCTCTGACTTCATTTCCAAGGTAAGGGATTAACCCTTCGACTGTCTAGGAGCAATATATTATTTCTTCATTTACACGCGAAAAGTTTTTTTTCGATTTTAGTAACAAAGGAAGTCTAACATTAGTATTATGTAAACATTTTACGAACTTTTGAAAATAAATTTTCATTTACAATCATGCCTTCATTTAACCCTTAGAGTGCCAGCGTCGCTGTAACAAAATTTTTTTCAAAACGTGCCAGTGACCCTTTATTTTCGATAGCGATAAATCTAATCATTAATGGAATTGTTCATATTTTCTGTTGCTCTCTCCTCATTCGTACCTCAGATTATACATTATGATACAACGTTTCCTCATTTCGATTCAATTTACAAATGCCACTGGAAGGGTCCAAATGATCTGGCATTTCTCGAATACCTATGAAAATTTCCCCCGGCACCTGAAGGGTTAAACACCGAATCGCAATTCCTTCGCATAAAACCAAACATCGACTGCTAGCCGCCTCCCGAGCGCAAAGGGTTAATTTCAATCTCCCTTCGAATTTTCCGTACACAGCCGCAACCAATTAGGCCTCCTCGCCTATACTTTTTAATCGTGGCGTATCCACAGCTGTTCAAAGGGACGGCTACTCGCACAAGAGCCCGAAGCGGATCGACCGGCTACGAATTAACCCGTTTGTCCGCGTCCCAAGCGGGTAACCTCGAAATATTTCGTAATGGGGCACGGGGGTCGGTCGGTTACGTAGAATTTCACGTATTGTCGCGCAAGAAGTCGGGTCCGGCCGAAAAAGGAGCCACCCCGCCACTACTATATGGGTCTTTTCGCTCTGAACTCGTCCTGGGGCCTGCACGGCTCACCTCGCGCCCACTGAGAGCGCGGGAGAGAGAGAAGAAGGGGTGGAGAGGGAAAGAAAGAAAGAGAGAGAGAGAGAGAGAGAGAGAGAAACGAAAAGAAAGAGAGAGAAAGAGGGACAGAGAGAGAGAGCGAGAGGAAGAGTGATCGAGTCGGCGGCGGCGGTCGGCGCCTTTTGATCTTGCCTGTAATCCCGTCGGGCCCCGCGGCCTGACTGACGTCATGAAAGGTGTCCGAGAGCCATACATACGCGACGAACCCATCTAAGTGTGCGATGCACGTCGGTGGATATGTCCTTACGGCCCATCGGGATCTCACGAGATAGGGGGATGTAAATCTCAAAGATTTGATGAATGACGAAACGGGACTACTTTGCCAACACCGGGGAACGTGTAGAGGAGTGGTTTCGGGGATGCCCCTTTTCTCCTTTTTTTCTCGAGTGTACCGTGGCAATTAGCAGAAGTTTTCATAGCAGGTGGCGGCGAGGAGCCCCGTGTAACGACAGGTCCATTACTACAGTATGACCCACAAAAGCGCATTGGCGATGTCTCAGCGAAAATTAACACTAGAATTACCATACCACTTGAAATTAATGGTTTACATGTTCTTGTTTGATATTCTAGGGGCATTGGATATTTCAAATGATATCGGAAGTAGAGTTTTATTCGAATATCGGAATGAATCTTTGAAGATACGATTTCTTTTTCATTTGAGGTCGACGGAGTATAGGAGTAACGGAGTGACGGAGTTTATAATTTGCTAGGAGAGAAATTCTACGGTTATTCTACGTTTACGCTTAGTTTGAATAATATTTAATTCGGACTCGGAAGAGTTATGTGACATTTATATTTGGTGAAGTCTGTTTGGAATCTTTGTTACGAGTTTGATATATTGATATTTTTGCGACAGCAGGCTTTCATATTTAGAATCAAAAGTTGCAAACAAGTAATTTGAATATTTAAACAACAAAAGGTCAACACATCGATTGCATGTTTCTTTAATCATTAAAGTTTAATGTGTCATCTATTGATGCAATGTAATTGGTACTATTTAACACTAAAATTACGACACCTGTCGATAGTTTCCTGTTTTCCAATTTTCTTATTTCGCAATTATTGACGTCTGAAATGTTGAAACGATTTAAAAAATGAATAGCTTCACTTGAATACTGCAATCGATATATGAAGAAGCCAAAAATAATCTGTTGTTACAGTTTTTATGCAGATTCTATATGAATCGTATTAAACGCTCGATAGGTCTAGTGCTCACATTTAATTTACACATTTGATGTTAGCTTTTCCACAGTAGGCATCCAACTTTAGCTGACATCTCTACACCATTCTTATCTAGGTACTTGTTGACGATTCAATATTCTTGTTTTTCCTGTAAATCATAAATGCACTAACAGCTTCCATTCGATCCTTCTAATGTAAATCTCTTTTCAAATGTACAAGCAACGATCTGCCATTTTTATCATCTAATGAATGTGTTTTCCCACAAATTGCAAACGAGCTTCCTCATGCGCCGTAGTTAACGGTTGTTTACGCATCAAGTTTTTGCATTCGAAATACTTCTATTTTTATATACTACGGCAGTGGTTCTTAACGTTTGCAGCGATCGGCATCTCCTCGAGTCTGAAAATACGTTCTCGCACTCCCTTGAGAAATGTGTTTCTATTTATTTATTTAGGAAATTACATCGATTGCAAGATAATTTATTTGTTGTAAAATAAACACATACATTTACATTAAAATTTTGAATGGCTACGTTGTTGTCGTTCATTCATAATAATACCTTTACACTTCTAAATTAACTTTTACAACAACACTTGCATTCGAGTGATTTGTGGCTTTAGTTTTTACTTCGATCGAAAATTTAGAAACTTTTCTCGTACTCTAGATTCGGAACCACCGTACTACGTTGTATAACATGTCGTGCATTGCACATTTCAGTTTTTACGTTAGCTTCCGTTGGCATAGTTTTAACAAAATTATTATTATTCTTGCACCTAGAGACTACATACACTATTTCCCTATGTAAAATGACTTTGATCAATCAGAGGTCGATTGATTGATTGCTCGTTTAAAACGGGGTGAACACCTTCTCGAGCAACGAAGTATTGTATTATAAAGCTCCTGCTCTAGAACAGTCATTCGGACACCGCACTTGAAACAATGGTTCCTTATCGCATTCAATTACCTTCTTGCGCCGTAAAGTTTATATGTGTCGCAGCCGATTATTTCGAACTTCCGATATTTCGTAATTCTTTACCTTTACAGCGTAACATTTCAGTAAAATAAACATTTGGTGTAACTGAACCTTCCGATGTCTCTGTTTCAGAGTTATTTTACAGTAATCGCCAATGTCTTTGTTATGATGTAAATCATTTTACAAATGACAGAATTTATTCTTAAGGATAAATTATTATTCTTATTCTTAAGAATAAGCGACACATAAAACTCTGAAGTTCCTCATGATACACGGAAAACTTTAGTGATAATCCTTATATAATCAGTCTTTCACGTAAATATGCCGTTATCAATAACCGAAGCTTCCAGATTACACAGAAACAATTATGATTTGTCACATAACTGGCATCCAGTAAAAATCTTCAGTAACTTAACACTAGAACTACCAAGCAGTCAATTTGACTTCTCAAAATTTTTCTATAGAAACCCCAAAAGTGCATCTATCAGTCTCTCAAGACTTCGATCACTCAAAACTTAGTTAGCGTATTACTAAAACAATTTCTTTAAAAATTTCTCAGAGAAGAATCTATTTTTTCAAATAATTGTAAAAAGAGAATTCAGGAATGGCTCATTCCGACTCATCTGGTAGTTCTAGTGTTAAACACCTATAGATAACGGTAACGCAAAATTGACGACACCAAATAATAAGTCCCTTTTTATATCTATCACAAAAGAGTAAACGATACATAAAACTCCGAAGTTCCCCGCTACAGTGAACGTGTTAAAGAGTAAAATCGAGAGTGAAAAACCCGAAGATCGACGATACACGGAAACGGCGACGCCGCGACCACGCACGTACAAATTAAATTTTAGCGGCGATCTTTATGCAAACGGTCTTTTATGTAAATATGCCGTGGTCGTGATTGTCCTGGCCGAGAGCGTGTCTCGGAAAGAGGTAGTTTACATGCGTGAATTTTCAGGAGAAGAGATCCGCTTAGGTGAACCCCTTACCGGGCTGCATTTTACTGCTTAACGCAAAACCGGCCCCGTAACTCGTAACACTTACTTTTCGTAGACTCCGCGATCTCTGTCTTACGTAAAGTTCCTTCCACGAGGAGTCGTAAGGTGGACATCATAAAAGGGTACAAGCCCAACAACTACCGAGGCGCATCTCATTCTGCTTCTTCCCTTCTTCTGGCGTTCCCTCCTTCCGAGCCTTTACCAGAGAACACCGCCGCTCCTTCCTTTCCGGGACTTTTTCACTTGGATTTTGCTGCCGCCGCTGGCCGTGTGACGTCGTTTGTTTAACTTCGTGATTATAATTAAGTTAATTAAAAGGAGGACTAATTACCAGTAATTAGTGGACTTTTAGCGACACCTTGCGTGCCACCGGGCCTTCTCATCTTCTCAGACCAGTCCCGGAAAATATTCTTCCTGATCTATTAGTCGCCTTGAACGCGCGCTGTAAATTCAATTCTCCGTGGACTTCCGACTGTCTTCCAACTTCTAATCTCTGCGGGTTTTTAGTCGATTTTAATCTGGCATTGATCTGGGTTCTGAGAATATAATTGTTTCGTACTGTTCTGTGTATTGGTGTCGATTGAGATAGTCGTGGAGAACTGGAACGAGGTCGTACTTGTTATTTGGTGTATCGATTTCGGTTTTGGTTGTTCTATTCTTTTATTTTCATCCTTCTGTTTTGTTTTTTCTTTGCTAATACCGATCTTATTCATTAAACTAGTGAAATACCGATTGAAATCGGACGTCAATTCATTGCTAACAAGGAAACGAATTTTTTCGGTGCATGACATATTGGTTTTAGAACTATTATTCGTCGGTTTTGCGGTTTTCTCAGAATATCTGGAGAACTGGAACAGAAACCTAATAGTTGTGACTGTACTTCGATTCTCCATAACTGCTTCAAGAACCGAAAACAATATCACATTTGTTTTAACTCCTGATTTTAATTGTTTTTCGCTAGAATATTTTTATGTTAAAAAATTCTGTTTCAAATGAGAAGATCATAAGATTGAAACAACAGTTATATATTATCCCGTTGGTATATGGAATAAATTAGCGTTACCAGTGCGTCACATATTCCACTTCATTATTCAATCTTATCGGGAAATATTTGTACATAGAATTCAATTTTGTTATTATCACAACAAAACACCATATATTATATAATAATACAATTACTTCTATAAGAAACTTTATTTATTCATCAACCTATTGGGATGCAAAAGTTTGACGTCTTTTATAAGAAACAAAAGAAAAAGTTCTCAACTGTTAGCTGGTTAAACCGAAACTAAGGAAAAACGACGAAAGGAGTGTCCTTTATAAACGTTACAATAGTGTAAAGATGTTATTTGTATCGAAGAAAAGCTTTTGAAAAGTTTTAAATTTGTTGTTAACCCCTTGCCCTCCGAATTGAATTGAATTGAATATTATTTTTCTATTATTAATCGTAATGCGTCTGTATAAACGTAGATATGGAATAAGTCTTGAAGTTTCCTCTTTTTATAATGAATTATGAACAATAAAATATCTCTGTTGAATGCAATTGGGAAGGAAATCATAGAGCAAGGAGTTAAACATGCACAAAAAGCGTCAAAACTGTTGCACCGACCCAATATTCCGATTAAATCCTATTTTACAGTACTCAAAAGTATATATTTGTTTCTTTTTCCAGGACAGGGGCGTGTGAATCAACTCGGTGGCGTGTTTATTAACGGGCGTCCGTTGCCAAATCACATTCGGCTGAAAATCGTGGAAATGGCCGCAGCCGGCGTTAGGCCATGCGTGATCTCCAGACAACTGAGAGTTTCGCATGGCTGCGTGTCGAAAATTTTGAACCGATATCAAGAAACTGGATCGATCAGGCCGGGGGTGATCGGTGGTAGCAAACCGCGCGTCGCCACGCCGGAGGTTGAAGCGAAAATCGAGGACATGAAGAAGCAGAATCCTGGTATATTCAGCTGGGAAATTCGAGAGAAGCTGATAAAGGTCTGTTGACATCGTCTATACGATGTTATTTTCAATTGAGGTGTTCCGAATGGCAAGGGCGAACTTAACACTTAAAAATGACTAGCTATAACCCTTTTCATTAACTTTAATTGAACTCATTCAACAGATTCGATTAGAAATTGTGTTTTGTAAACGTAAGGTAGGTATTTATTGAATTGCAAATGTCCATAGTTCAAGACATACTAAATAAACGAAATAAATGGCAATGCTGAGGGAAAGAGATCTAAGGAGATCTCTCTAATTGGTTGGATTAGTGGTGACTAAAATCATCTTTCGAGGGAAATGTATCTTAACTCCTTGTCTTATTATTTGGTTTCGCTGTTAAGCTTGTGTAATATTTTATTATTGACAATGTGGAAGAAGGGTAACAAAATCTGCCATTTCATTGTATGTGTATATTTGCTTCGGAGATAATAAATTGGTAACAGTAAAGTAGTTTTTTGCTTTGGTACATGGATAATGAATGACATTGATTTCTGTTCAATTACTTTAGAAACCTTCATTGCGAATCTCACTCGTTATTGTATAGTAAGGGTTAAATCATTTTTATAAAAGCGAATTTAATAAAAATTTATAACTGTATCATTTTTCAACTGTTTTGACTCTGTTTCTATGTTAGATATATTCAAATCATTAATTTTTACTAAATTTAAAGTGAAAAATAATTCTGTTAATATATAACAAAATTTAGAAGAAAAATAATGCCGTTTATATAATATTATTAGTATTTATAAGGTAATGTAGAATTCATCCTTACTTGACAAAACTTTGTCTCATATTGGAAAGGAATAGAGAATTCGTCAAGCACAGTTAAGGCTGTATATATGTTGCCTATTGTAAATCAATTTAGAAAAGTAAATAATTTTTCATAGATGTTGAATTCGCTCTTACTACCAGGAACACCTTAATTTTTTGTATTCAGCACCTTGAATAGTTGTCTTGGCCATCTTCATGATTATCGAGGATTTCAAATTTCAAGTTAGGCATACTCATTAGTAGAATTTTATTTTATGAACAATTTAACAACCAGCTTAACACTAGATTTACTGACATTTACTGTACAGTTTGTTCTATTGTTTTAAGAAAAATTGTTATCCGTTCATTTAGATCTTAGGTATTAGAGGTTTAACAGTACACAATTAGGATACATATTTGTATAACTACGTTAATAATAATCGACCCAAATATTTACCAAATAATGCTTATAAAATTCAATATGAGTCAAATTGACTCGTTCCGTAGATCTAGTGTTAAATGATATTTCAAATATATTCCGAAAATATTTTTCTGTTCTTCCTTGCATCTACTAATTTTTAACCCTTTACAACAGAGAACCGACTCCCAGTCATCATTTGATTCAACGCATGAAAATTATAAAATTTAAAAATCAATATTAAATTCTGTGTAATGTATTGTATCATCATGTCAAACATTAAAATAAAATACCTATTTACTGAAGTAGAATAAAATGTTCTTCACATTAACTGCAAAACATATAATCGATTTCATGAGAAAATAATGAATATTTATAATGGAAAACGTTGTTTTACAATTCCCACGCGTACACAGTGAATGTTTGAATTCGATTTGCTCGAAAACTAAACGTCGAAGGAAACAAAATTTTATTCCATATTTTTCTCTTATTTTTTCGTAAGGAATTATTTCTTATACATATTCGATTGCTCACTACACTGGCGGAAGAAAATATTTTAATACGTTGACCGCCACAGTGGAAAACAATTACAAGTTGAAAACTGATATTAAGTTCAAATGTTTAGTACCATCAGTAACTAAATAATAGTGTAACCTAAGAACCATGGTACCAAACCATTAACACTAAAACTACCAGACAAATTGAGCCATTCTTAAATTTTTATTTCCCAAATATTTAAATTATGACAAAGTTGTTGCCAAAAATTACAAAATAAAGCGTATTTATACAGATATAACAATAAGGGACCCGTAAAATCTCGAGAAATATATTGCTCTAATTTTCATAAAAACTTAGAAATAGGTCACTCCAATTGCTCGGTAGTTTTAATGTTAATAACCAATTCCAACGCCATTCGCCTTTGTCATGATACGATAAGTAATATTATACGAAACGCTTTATATTCTCGTGGCGGTCAACATGTTAAAGTTTCACTGCTTTTCATTCCTATACTAACTAGTCCAATGTGGTTCTGCCAGCAGGACGGTGTCTGCGATAAGGCGTCAGCACCATCGGTTTCCAGTATTTCGAGACTTCTCCGTGGTCCGGCGAATCAAACTCGGCCTGGTGATGATCCCCGCAGAAATCATTCCATCGACGGAATACTCGGTGCGTCTGTTTTGCTTTCATCAACACGTTGCCCACTTAAATGGCGCTCATTCAATTATTCATACAATCAAA
Organism: Nomia melanderi; assembly: GCF_051020985.1. Classification (NCBI taxonomy): domain Eukaryota; kingdom Metazoa; phylum Arthropoda; class Insecta; order Hymenoptera; family Halictidae; genus Nomia; species Nomia melanderi. The sequence continues at coordinate 7,597,214 of NC_135012.1, read as the reverse complement.
GCAATTTGCCTGGAGAAATAAGAATTGGAACGTCAAGATTTTTCAGGGACTGCTCTCTCAGTCCTCTTGCTTCTAATAGATCTAACCAAAGGGGTATTTACTACTAGACGAACCGCCTTTGTACCTAAGAAATAAAATATTAATAATAGTACTAATGAAATATTAATAATCTGTGATAATATTAAACAATGTGCCCTTAATTTTGAAAATGGTCTAAGTCATTTCAAGCAGAAAAATCATATTTTTTTATAAGTTACACACATTACGCAGACATAATGAATCTTAATTTTTCACGATTAAATATTTTCTGAATATTTCATTGCATAGTTTATTCAGCTTGTTGTACTTTATCTGTTGCAATATTGAAACTTCCAGTAGTGATTCTAATAATAATTTTATTAGTGTTATTATATAAACATAAGAAGTTTAAGGGATATTCATTAATGTTCATAGATCGCTTATAAAAACGATGATTCACGTCAAATGATTTGTCTTTTCTTCTTGTTCATTAATCACCTTTCCAAAGCATTAATGACAAAAAGTAGTAAGACAATAAATAATATAAGAAACACGTGATACATGGTTCGCTGATATTTATACACCCAAGTTACCAATTACAAGCTGCCTTTTGATTGCCAATATGCCATATTTTTATAAATACAAATTCTCAATTCGTTTTTGGTCGTTGCCTTGTTGGTTGATACGACGCGAGATAGCGGGACAACTTTTTGAAGAAATCCCTTCCACGATCACGACGCACGGTGAGATCTCGCCGATCTTGGTCAGAGAATTAACGACACTGAAATCAGCGGATTGCCGCTTAAAGAGATTTTCACGAACGATACGTACACGCAAAATTTGTGAACAGCGTCGTCGTTTTAGCACCGCATAAACCATTAGGCGGGCGTAAATGAAACGCTCGAGGTAATCGAGCGATAAGCGTAATTATAGCGTGCAGAAACATTAAGTTAATTGAGTTAAGGTAACCGTGACGATAAGTGCTGCATGTGTATCGGCAGTATTTCGCGCCGTATAGGAAAGTCACACGATTTTCAGTTTCCTTGGTACATAAATTTCAATTTTTTCGAGTTTCGTCATTTTTCAGGGTGCGACTTACATTGTTATGGGTGTGAGAATGCGAATGTTACACCACTGCGCAGTTAATGTATACATTTTCTTAATATTCGTGTTCGGTTAAGTCGAAGGTCAGAAAGTCGGAGAAAAAAGGTAACGGCACTAGTGACTCGATTACAAGCAGTTATTCGTAATTGTCGATAATAGGTATCGCATTAATCAATAAATTGATACAATAAAACTGACATTTTAATCAAAATTTACTCTCTAAGATCGTAATCTAAGAAATTTAATTGGAAAATTGATTGATACTCTGTGGAGAAAGTAATGGTAAAGATATTGTTTTTGTGAGAGTAAACGTAATTATAATGATGAAAATGCTGCGAATAAAAGAAAGCTACACATTGTAATATCGAGTTAAAGAATTTTTTGAAACGCGATTATAAATCATACTTTATGGCTTACGGCAGATAGCCTAAAAAGAAATTAATAAAGCAGCTGAGATATAAGATACCGATATAAATTTTTAAGATTTAATAGTGCAATGTTCATGCATACGTTTCTCTGCTTAATGTATTTTCTGTAAAAAATGATTATCTAGTAGAAAAATTTCTTCTGTTCGAAAATGTGAATGTAGGAACAGTGAAATTCATGGTTAGATTCTAATATCGACAGCTGTATATAGAGTTTATTGTGATTTTTATATAATATTTTCGAGCAGCATTGAAAGTTTATTACAGAATTAGATTTTCTATCATTGTTTACTCAAATAAGCTGAAAATTGTATTTTTTGTATTTTTATTTAAAATTTGTAAGTTTCATGTGTTTCGATGTGCTCGAAACATACTATGTATTATATTTAAGCTTAGAAATTGTTGTAAATTGAATTCAAATTGCGTATATTTTGCTAGATATACAGTATTCACCTAACCAAGACATTTTGAAGTTAATTTTAAATTGCAAATAACGTTGTTACTGACAAACTCGAAATAAATAAAATTATCCTAAGAATCTATTTCATTTCGTAAAGATATAATAAAATATTTCTTTTTCATTGTGCCTATGTAACACACAAAATTCAGAACAAGTGGAAGTGGTTGAAACTTACTAGAATTGTCCGAATTTACAATGTGATGTGAGATGTCACCGTAATAATCGAGAAAAATGGAATCAGAAACACTAATGAAAAGAAACATTGAAAACAAAAAAAGAATTCAACATCTAACTGTTTCGATCCAAACAAAAAATAACAGTTCAATTAGTAACAGTAACATATAAAATCTGTAGTGGAACTATGTGAATTTTATCGATAATGTAATTAATTTCGTATTGAAATATTAATACGTTTCAATGAATTTGAATTTAAACCTGAGCGTTTTTAAATACATTTTTATATCTATACATAATAATATACAGCTTTAGTATTGCCGACATTTTAATTTATATTTATTTAAAAGTTGTAGATTACGATGCATAATAGTGTCAAAGAATTTTCGCTCGCTGAAAGCGGAATAATTTGGAGGATAGGAAGAGATCAACAAAAATGTAGGTCCAGTCGGCGGATGTAAAAGGAGTTGCCCCTTTTTTTATTTATTAGCTGCAGTGGAGTTCACGAAGAAATATTAGGCGTCCCGTGGCGCGTAGATGTGTCGAGTTTATTACCATGTCGGGAAGATTTAGTTTTGATTAGACGTACCCCGGGAATTGCAACTCGATCTAATAGTAAGAACGCGCTTAACCACCTGTTGATCGCTTTGCACTGTTCATTGGGCAGATTTTCAATTCATAGTCAGTCGATTTGTTACTAATACGGAACTGTGAAAACGTAATTACGATGGTAAGGGAAGTAAACAGACGGTGGGCGAGAATATTTACATGAGAATTTAATGTATAATATTTATATTATAGTTATATTTATAACATTAATATTTATGTTATATTCATATTTTCATTTATATATATGTGTAATATTTATATTATATATTATTTATATTTTAAAATATTATACTTTTAATTTTCCTATAGCGGGACTGGAATATTTGAAATTCTTATGTCATCAATATCTTCGTTTCGTATTACAAATTGAATCTAGAAGATAGAGATCTACAATAATGGAATATTTCTGATTTATTTCATATTCAATATTTGATAGTCTTTTACAGAATGTTCCTTACATAATTTGTTCAAAGAAATAATACTTTGTAATCGTTGGTGTCTAGTGCTTACGTCAAGTGAAATTATATTTAATATCAAAATTATTTGACAATTACCATTAATTGGTTACTATGGTTACTCGTACGAGGAAAAAACAAAGTAGGAAATAAACGTGTTAATTTTGTCATTGTAATGATACGCACACCTATAGTCGATTCTCTGTAATTTTAATTATTACTAATAAAAGTAATATTTTATTATAAACCAGCACCAGCTTCACGCACACAGCGTGTTAAAAAGTATAAATAAAAATATCGTCGCATTTTCGGTTAACACTAGAACCAAGTTTCTTTATTTCTCAACTATTGATATCTCAAAAGCATTAAATATTCGAAATGATTTAAAAAATGAATGGTTTCAATTGAATATTATGACGAATATACGAAGAAACCGATAAAAGTCTATTGTTACCATTTTCATAAGGGGTGGATATTAATCATATTAAAAGCTGTGTAGTTCCAGTGTTAAATTTTAGAAAGGAATTCACAAGGCAAGCGGTTGAAGTAAAAGAAATTTGATTGAGAACATTGTTGAAAGGGGAATAACCCTGCAAAAGGAGAAGAGCAGAGGGCGTAAATGCGTACGCACACGGCGTGTGGTCTCTCGAGCTTTGTGTCTGATGCCTCTACTCTTCTAAACCACCGATACCAGGGCCAACCTCCTGTTCTTTTCGGACAGCAAACCACGCTATTGATTTAGACGTTTTAGTGATCTGAGGAGGCTTAGCTGTTTACATCGTTGCAGATGATTTACTTCTTGCGGTTTTGTCCGAAAATGTGCTCTCGACGTTTATCACCATGTATGGACACATAAGAAAAATTATGTTACTGTCATGAGCTATATCTAGATTGTTTTCAGTATTGTTCTGGCATTTTTTGAAGGAAAGTGGAGATTTTGGGGTTTCTTAATGTTTATTGTGGATTTTTTACACTAGAAGAGATCACTTCTAGCAGAGATCATTGAAAATTCTTTTGAACATCTTATTGGAAGTAACTATTGCTCAATTCTTTGATTTTGACGTTTGGGTTTTTATTCTGAGGTTAATGCACAATAGAATAATAAAAAAAAAATAAAAATAAAGGAAAATGGGAGAAGTTTATAAAAATGATTTTCGACGTCACTCTCCCGAACAGCGAGTTTAATACTAGGAGTACTTATTAATTTGCGTTAAATTCCCTTTTTTAATACAGGTTCAACTTCATTTTCTGTTTGTATTACTTTCTTATGAAGAATCTCATTTTATAGTTATTTTTCAATAATTCTTTATCATCTGACTCATTAATTACTTAATTTCTATCTCATTCTTATCTGCATAAGAAATAAAACTAATCGCGATTTCATACAAAAAATCAAAAAGGTGGTTAAATTAGAGGGTTAATCGCGTCACGGGGGAGGGGGGGGGGTGTACATACTGTATAACTAAAATTTACGGCGGCATGCGACCTGTTACCACTAAAACTACCAAACGGCACGAAACGACCCATACTTGATTTCTTCTTTCCTCAATTATTAAAAAGGTAACAGATGTATCTCTGAGAAATAATCAAAGAAATTGGTTCAGCAATACGCAAACTGAATTGTAAACGAATAGAAGTCTTAACACATTGACTCCCACGAGAATTCCGAACGTTTTGTGTAACAATACATATTCCTTCGTAGCAAAGGCAAACGGTATTAGAAATAATTATTAATGACTTGGTATCACAGTACACGTGCCACACTATCATCTAGCTGTTTGCGTTACTAAGTATTTTTATTCGACATCAGTTTCCTTATTCTAATTCTATTTAAGCAGTTTTGAAGCTACGGTCACCGGTGACCACCGTGGCAGACAACGTGTTAACAGATACACTCTCGCAGCTTCTATAGAGGAATTTCAGAAAGTCAACTGCTCGTTTCAGTGTTAAATAATCCGCCACGTATCTAATAAGGAACAGGAATCAGGGGGACATGGAATTCGGTGGAGGAAACGGAAAACACGATTATCCCGGTAAACGAAAGCACGAATCCCGTGGACGATAGGGCTTTCGTTTAGCTCGTGTGGGATGGGACATGTCAAAGAACTTAATTTCTTCGCGGCGAACCCTAATTTCTCCAGTGTTTTAGTTTAGTATAGGTTCGGCTGGCACGGCTGTAATCAGAAGGGTCTTAATGGTGGGTTGCCGAGTCCGGCGTGTGAACTGTGGGCGTGAACGACTCGCTTCCTATCTTCGGTATCTGACGTGCAGCACGTGCTGGACTGGGAGACCTTCTTGCCGCTATTAAGAAGCGTGCTCCATACCATCTCTCGGATCCCTCGGACTCCGCGTCGATTCCTTTCTTCGATAAGAAGGCTGGGCTCGCGTGTTCCAAGGAATTTCCAATTTCTGCTTTCTTCTGCATACGATATCGGAAAAACAATAATTCCCGTGACTAACCTCGAAATTTATTGCGCGCTGCGCCGCTCGGCTGCGACACGCGCGTCTATTGTTTTTTTCCTCGGAATTATTAGGTAACTCGAAAAAATTCGCGAGGCTTTAAGGAAGTATATTGAACGGATTTAAGAGTTCGGATAAACGTACGTTTTATTCGGTGAAATTAATAACACGATTTTTGTGTGTTCGGTTTTATAGTTTGCGCTTGATACTGTTTTTGGTTATTTAACAGGATGACTGTCGCGAGAATTTCGAGCGTTTTGTATAGTATTGCTTATTCTTCTGTAACGAAGGTAAACGGTATTAGAATCGATTATTAATGATTTGGTACCATAGTTTCTAAGTTATACTATCATTTAGTTACGTTTCATGCTGCAGCAATATTTTATTGTAACTGTTATCAAGGAATTTGGAAGCTCCAGTTTTTGGTGACGATCAACGTGTTAACACTAAAACTACCAGAAGGGTCAAAATTACTTATTCATGATTTCTTCATTTTGCAATTGTTAAGAAGATAACAGACGTTGCTCTGAAAAATTATTAAAGAAATTATTCAGCAATACGCAAACTGAGTTATAAATCAATTAAAGTCATGATAGATGCACCCTTGGAGTTTCTATAGAGGAATACCGTTGCGTATAACATGGAATATATTTTTCATTACATTCTTGCATGAATTAAAATTAATTATGTACTATTATTAATTTCTATTTCTAATTGATATCCTTGAGAATGGAATATTTAATACTTACACAATTATGTCTTTTGTTTCAGGTGGAAGTAGCGGAGATGATTCAGACACGGAAAGCGAACCAGGAATCGCGTTGAAGAGGAAACAACGCAGAAGCAGGACTACGTTCACTGGTGAGCAACTCGAGCAGTTGGAAGCAGCTTTTCACCGAACTCAGTACCCAGATGTTTATACCAGAGAAGAATTAGCGCAAAAGTAAGCTTCATGGTTTCATGTTCGTTTTCTGTTTGTAAATAAAATTTGACAATAAATAGTAGTTCGATAAATGCAATAAAATCTCCTGGTATTATAGACATGTAGGAATTATATCATTCAAATATAAATTTTTCAAATATAATTAGAAAAGTAGAATTAATGTAAACAATTTCTCACTTGAAAATTTCTCATTAATACATAAAGATCCACAGTCTAGAAATAATTTTCCAACTCTTTAAATCACGGCGGCTTAACGTTCCCACGTGCCATATAACAAGTCACGGTTGACTCATGCGTATGTTTCTTTTATTATTTTATGATTTATGTAACTCATTCGCTTATAACAATTGATATTTTGAATTTTAAAAATTGTTCTGAATGAAATATAATTAATTGAAGAAGATGGGAATAAGTTAAGTGAAATATAAATAAAAGGTACATATGTAATTATAACCAATAGACTCTTGGATCAGTAGTGTACCTGTATACATGAACAAATCTGAAATTAAGTTCCTTAGTGCAGTTATTAATATTATATTAATGTCAAAAATATTATGTTATTACCAATAATATTAATATTATATTAACATAATTATTAATATTAATGTGACATTATTAATATTACTCTTATGTTGCATTAAATATATATTGAAAATAGTTTTACCTGTCCACTCTGTTGTTGCAGAACGAACCTGACGGAAGCACGTGTCCAAGTGTGGTTCAGTAACAGGCGGGCTAGACTCCGCAAGCAGCTGAATAGTCAACAGTTGAACGCCTTCAACACGATGAATTTACAATCGTTTCAGTCTCAGCACTACGGCAGTGCTGAAACTTATCAGAGCTACGGCCAAACATCGGTAGCCGCAGCCGCAACAACCACCACTGGTTATCCCCAACATTATAACTACAGCGAAAATTACTACGCCGCGCAGCAACAATGGCCGAGACCAACCGCAGAGAACTACGGGTAAGTCGATAAAGATTTTTGTTGCTTCTTCTTCGGCCGAACGACTTGATTTGCCGTAATTAATTCGAACCGCGGGACTTCTTCGTAATTGAGTAAGAAATCACGAACACCGCGGTTCAATAGACAAACATAATACGTTCCATACGTTACACGTGTAAAGAACCAGCGGAACACGATGATGCACAGGATGACAAGATTATGATTTTTATCTTTGGCCTCTTTACAATTGTGAATAAAGAGAAAACGACAAAAAGCATACTTACAACTAGACTGCGGATTTTCATGGAGATTCGAAATGTAGTGAACGCAATTAGACAAATATAATTACAATGGAAAATACGTTTTCATAACAAACATAAAAAGCAATACATTTCATAAATTTTGTATGTTTTTTCACATTATTTCCATCTTGTAGAGTTTTACAATTCTCCATAAATGCATACAAATTCGCAAAATCTACTTAAAACTAATGTATGGATAACTTTACGTCAACAAGTTCTTCCCTAATATTGTTTCAACATTTTTTAATTACACTTTGGTTAGTTGATAAAATTTTTTGCACAATTTTCGTAATTTTGCTGGGAGATTTAGTTACAGTAATCAAACTTACAATAATTTCTTTCATAAGTATCTACAATACTGATTTGTCACCGATTTGGATGACCTTGAAATATATTGCTGAGGACTTGATTCTGGACAACTTTTTCCTATATATGTTACCGTTGCTCGACCTTAATTTTCTATATATCCGTAAATAACGCAGAATTTCTTAATCGCGTTATACAAGGTTCTACTGTAGAACACTTATCAAACAGTTATTCTCGGAATCTTTCCAATTCCTATTTAGATTTACCTATTTACAAAATAGAAGTGAACAAGTCGCATAATAAACCTTTTTTACTGAAACCAAAAACAGAAGAAAAGATAAAACTTGGAAAACAGATTAATCCAACAATGTATGATGTAAAGTTAAACGAAAGGAAACGCAAAATTTTAGCACTAAAACTACCGGACGGCTCTAAATGATCCATTCCTGATTCCTTCTTTCAGTTATTAGAAATCTAACAGATGCTTCTCTGAGAAATGATTAAAGAAATCGATGTAACAATACTGAAACTGAATTTTAAATCAATGAAAGTCTCGATAGATACACCCATGAAGTGTCTACAGAGGAATTTAAAAGAGTCAATTTAACCGCCCGGTAGTTTTAGTGTTAAATCCGATGACTTAATTGGTTCCTGGTGCGGTTAGTATTAAACCCTTTCGCTCCTGAATCGGTTCATAGAGCCGATGTTCCACAGCACGCGAAACACGCAGTGCTAGCGTCGATTTCGCTAAAATCGAAAGCAAGAGCCGGGACCCTCCGCGAGGCGTGCTTGGCGTCGAAGAAAAGTGTATGTTGTCGACTCAGAGATACATTATCCCAGCCGTTTAAACCAGACGAATCACTCAGAGGGTAAATCGCGGAGGGGAAAAAGCCAGAGAAGGCCGGGAGGTATGCGGCGCTGGAAGAAAGGAGTCGGTATCTACGAAGCATTTGCTCGCGGAGTGTTTCGAACAATTAATTCTGCCATTGTGGCGTAATAACAGGTTGGCGAAATGCTTCGCCTGCTGTACCGTGCTGTTACAAGTGAAACGTACTTACAGGCGAATTCGCTCGGGCACACTGGACGACGAAACTCTACGGGGAAAGATAAAAATGGACGATCGGCCGGGAACAGGGAAAAGCAATGTTTGTGTAGCGAAGATTGAAAACAGTTGCAGACACTATAACGCGAGATTACACTGGTTCCTGAAAGTATTTAACACTAGGTGTATCGAACGTGTCAATTTGTATTACGTATCGTGTATAGTGTAGGAACACGTACCATGAAACCTTAGAAGACTCAATCTGATATGGGGGACTTCAGGCTAGAACCACTAAGCAGTCAAATTGACTTTTCTTAATTTTTCGATTGACTTATTATTCAGTTTGTGTATTACTAAATCAATCTCTTTACTAATTTCTTGGGGGCATCTATTATTTTTTTAACATTGGTAACGAAGAATTCAAGAATGGGTTAATGTTTTCAATAAACTAGTTGTTTGATTACTTCCAGTTATAGGTATGTGCAGAGTATCGGTACGTTTAGTGTTAAGATAGTTTACATCGACAATTTTCAGTTAACGTTAGAAGAGGCCCTATTGTATAGAGAAAATTTTGGGAAAAGAGGATAAGGGAGATGAGACGCGGAACGAGGCGCGGAGTAAAAGTAGAAAAGAGGAAAATAAGGAATATTTATCGTCTAACATGTTTATCTATTCTTTGTAATCAGTTATTTAACTAGTTCTAATACCTACAACTGATACACAGAGTATTGGTACGTTTAGTGTCAACGCAGTCTACAATTTTTAGTTCGCGTTAGAAAGGGCCCTACTGTATAAAACGAAATTTTGAGGAAATTCAGGAAAAAGAGGATAAGAGAGATGAGACGCGGAACGAGACACAGCGTGAGAGAGTGCAGAAAGGTGAGAGTAAAAAGGGGAAGCGAAGCCGAAGGGAGAACAGGTGAGATTGAAGGACTATCGGAGGGAGAAAGGTTAGCGGAGAAAGAGAAAGAGAGTTGTTGGTTCGGTGCGGTGGAGCAGGCGAGGGCCCCACCGACACGTTTTCTGTGTGGTCCTCAATTATGTTGCTTCTTCGGCCCCCGTAATGAAACGCTACCGGCTAATCTTCGCCGATGGCGATGATCCAGCTTTAACCTGCGACGGCGTGGCCTTTCTTTCACCCCGGAAGCGATTCGACCTCGACGCTCGGTAGCTCTGCGAATTCTTGCAACTACAACATTCTTACGGACGACAGTTTTTTTCATCCACTTCAATAGGATCCGCTGGTCTACAAATGCCTTTTTGCAATTATCCTCGAGTTAAAGATTTTTCTAGAGGATTCGCTTAAACTTTATATAGTAGAGACGAAATCAGGGGCATGGGATATTTAACTATTATTAATTTAGAAAATTTTAGGGTAGGAATAAAAGAAAGGAAATCGTATTTGAAATCTTCTTTTCTTCGTTTCATTTTGCTGGTATTTGAAGAGGTGATTAAGTTTCATTTTAATGTCTTATGGTTTCTTTTTTACACGTGACAGCAATGCGACTGTGTCGTGTTATTAATGACGTGTTTACCTTCGGTTCTAATAATTTGCTATTTCCTTTTCTCTTATTGTGTCATAATAGAATATAGAATTATTTCAAATCTTTTTTACTAATGCTTAAACTATGTTTATATAATTTGTTTCTTTTTAAATGACAGAATAAATCAAAACCAAGTTGAATGAATATACGTGGAAACTTATTATTACTGAATTATCATGCACATATCCGTTAAACGAAAGAACGATAAATATTAGCTACGCTCGTGATACTTTATATGCAAGAATTGTGAAAGTTATCAATCCTGTGTACTATAAATCAAGTTATTAATGTCTCATATTTCTATCCTATCTTCAGTTCAGTACCAGTCTGTACTTGATAGTATCCGATATACAGTTACTCAACAATATTACAACAATATTTTTACAGTCACAAATTACTAGTTACCGTTCATTCAAAAGTTTTAGAACCTCTCACAGTCTGGAATGTGACAGAGAATCGTTTCACGCTCTGAGATTCCTTTGTTTTTTAGAAATGAATCAATGATGATGCTACTCGTTATAAATATGGTTACAGTTAGACCTGGAACAATTTTCTTAATGGAAGATTCATTAAAATTGAAAGAAGTGAAAACTGAATGATACGATTTATTTCTATGTCCTTGGCTTTAAGTAGAGGAATAAAGTAGATATTCCTCTGTCAATGTTTATTAACATCTGCATTGTATTACACACATTTTTAATTCCATATTACTTTCAATCGCAGCGATAAATGCACAGAGTTTAAATGATAAATCGCTGGAGACGGTGGTTTTTTAAAAGAACCGTACGAATAAGATTGAAAAATTGTTTCAAGAAAAAAGATTCTAAAGGTTCGCAAATGATTTTAAGACAAATAGCCAGGTATTTATGGCACTCATCCTTATCTGCTATCCCAAAGCTATAAAAAGGACCTTCTTCTTCATAAAACAGGTCATGAAGTACCATTTTTTCTTCTCTCTGAGTAATTTTTGCGGCTTTGGCGGTGTCAGATTGTCGGCGCTCGGACCGGCCAACGCGCTCTCTACAATTGGCAAATTCTTATGTATTTATTCCAGCTTCGATTTCCACTACTTACATTATTAGTATTATTGAAATAAATCCTTGATTATTCTTTGCACCATGTGATTTCTTAATTTTTTTAACCAGGAAGATCTGCCTTTTCTTTACAACTCTGTTGTTTAAAAATTAGTATTATTTGCAGTTAAAATTAAAATAATTTACACAAAATATATTAACGCATTGTTGTTTATGATATAAAAATGCAAACTAGAAATTCTATTTGTAAAAAGTAAATTAAATAAATCAAAAATTAACGCGTTAGAGGTTCAAATATTTAAGTGCTCCTTGAAAATTTCCTCTCTTCTTCTAATTAAGATTGTTAATTCTAATTAAAATTTCTTCATTTAAGTACTCCTCTTATTTGGCATCTAATTTCAATACAATAATAAAACATTAGTTCAAAATAGTTCCCATTATTTTCACGCTAATGCCGTGTAGATAATTTTCACCTTATCTTGTTTTCCTCGCCACGCTAGCCATTACATCGTTCAATTATATACTATTTTCGTAATTCCACCACAACTTCCATAATTCGCGTAATATCCCCGATTTCAGCACTCCCGCCTCGCAAATAACAAACAAACGCTTACGGTCGCTCAGCAACAAAACAAAATGAAACGCAAATCATCAAAAACTCATCTGATTCTCAGCAACAGTTTTCCCCCCGAAAACACGTCCAATTATTCTACCCCTCCCAAAACATTTAGCTCACAAATAATTACACGTTAAACAAAAACATAACACACATCAACCTCAACCGCACATTAAGAATCCCTCAGAGACTAACCTCCACAATTCTAACCGACACTCGCAACAAGTAAATAAGACTACGCAAAGATTCAGCCCAGCCGCGGGATCGCAGGCCTCTCCCTCTTTTACCTTATTAAAGGATTCTCCAACCCCCGGCCATTATAAATTGTTCCTCCATTCTGAAATTCGCCGGAATTCATTAACACTTCTATAGAAGTGAATTTGATTTGTAGCCGAGGGCCGCTAGACGGAAATAGATTTGTAGACCAATCGTGCGATATATATCGTCGAGCTTCCGCCAGTTCTGCACTCGTTTGTAAAAAGAAATTAAGAGACGACGAGAAAGGTCGGCGGGAGGAAGAAAAGACAAAAAAAGTAGAAGGAAAGGAAGAAAGAAAGAAAGAAAGAAAGAAGGAAAGAAAGAAAGAAAGAAAAGAGGAAGAGAGGAATTAAATGGTTTCAGCATTGGTACGCTTCGGGGTTCTTAACCGTGGCTGCTGTGCCGAAACGGTCAAAAGGACCGCTACTCCGTTTTGAAATCGGTTGTTGGCAGCCCCGACACGCCCTAAACGATTCGTGTGTGTATGTGTACGAGCGTGAAAGTTTCTCGCGTGTCCGTGTGCGTACAGTATCGGCTTGCAAACGAGCAGTGAACTTTGATTGCACGGCAAAACGAGAGAGAAGTTGTCGGCGGTTACTTTGAGACTCACGAAACGAAAAGGGAATTTCATCTCGTGGTTATGGAGGTAAAATTGCCCGGCGTTAATATTTTAATATTGTCGCTCCGGCTCGGGGGAGCGTAACATCGCCGACCTGCTTTATATTCGGTGTAAAATCGCCAGAAATTTGTAACTTTCGACGTTGGCGATCTCTAAGGGGCTACCGAATGTTTCAGTTGAATACTTATTAACTGTTACGCGCCGATGACAATATCGGAACGCGCGGTCAGGGCCCTGGCGCACAGTGGTGCCCCTCGGCGAAGAGCTGGCCAAAATTTTTCAAGCTGCGGTGTTTTCTTCTCATGTGGATTTATTATATATATTTCAGTCTAATATTGCTTAAATCTTTTTAATATATTCAATGGTTATTGAGGTGTAGACCGTCGAAGTTGACGAAATTTGAAGTATCTTGATGACTTGAAAATTGGAGCATCTTCAATGTGCCAAGGAGAATTGAATGAATTTCTTGTTTAGAATAGTTGACCATTGAAAGAGAGGATACAAGCATGAACTAGAGATAAAAATTACGTAAAAGATCTTTGAAGTTACCGTTGTAGTTTCTTTTTGAATGTACCATAAATCTTAGTCGTGTTCTCATGAACCGGAAGGAAAGCGAAGGTGTTACCGGGTGTCATGCTGGGTTAAGTTTCTTGATCTTGAGTGATTTTTAGTATATCATGTTGAGAAAATTTGCACAAATTTGCAGTATTTGGAGATATTTAAATTTAAAGTGCTAAAGAGGGTTGCCTACTGTCTGTCACATTAAATCATATTGATTATCTCTGGCATTAGTAAAGTTAATATATTTGTAACAATTGAATATGAAATATAGAAATTTTGCTGCAAATCACAAATACAACTTTACGTAACTTGACAAAGTCTCGTTTTAGAGCAGCCAGCTCAATGATTCACCATCTTATTAAATTCAATATTTTAATCGCGTAAATTTTGTCAAACATTACAAAACAAAT